>NC_049902.1:23137769-23437769 GCF_001411555.2 Juglans regia | reverse complement strand
TAGACCAAGAGGATGTAGCAATTTGTGCATACGTACGAGTAAGTCTATCAACATAAGAAGCAAGCCACACTACCGAATCTCTGGAGCCACCGGTGTGATCATCAGGAATATCAACTTTGATTTTACCCAATTTCCTTACTTTCTCTATGCAGACACCCATCGTAGTGCCTCTACCTCGGCGCTTGCTTACAACAGCTATATATACAATAATTAAAGCATAACTTTTTAATTAAATTAATTTATTTTATAGATATATTGCTTAAATTGAGCATAAAATATAATATTTAATTTGATAAAATACTTTATTTTGGGCCTGGTGATGTTGGCTCACTATTCATAACAGGTGAACCACACGGGGAGTCAGTAATGGATGGTGATGGCACACGTATTACTTTGCGTTTGGGAGGCATATCTATTTAAAATTGTAACAAATTATTATTCAAACAAACGTTACAGATATTTATATGTTAATATTACTTACAAAAATTCATGTTTGAAATTCTTTCACTATCCATTTTGCTAGACTAGTCGCCCTCACCCTCACTAGACACTTCAGTTGATTCATCTTCTTCCCATATTTCACCCTCAATTATTTCGGGTTGAACATATTCTCTACGCAATGGGACCATATCATATTGGCTTAGATCAACAAATAGAATAGATTGATGCCTATTTCATTTTCTTGATATGCTTCTTCATTTGCTGGACTATCAACTTCTTCATGTGGTTCGTCTGCCTCTGGAATGTAATCATATACATTTCTTGGTGCAAACTTCTCCACTATCCGCCATGGGTTTCCGTACTCTGGATCATCTAAATAAAAAACTTGTTTCGCTTGGCAAGCGAGAACGAAAGGATTGTCCTCATACCATGTGCGAGAAGTATTGACACTCACAAAATAATAATCATTATGCACTCCCAACCTACGATTTGAGACATCCCACCAATTACATTTAAACAACCAGACCATATATCCCCCCACGTATTTTAACGCTATGATATCTTCCACAATTCCTTAGAAGTCAATGTTATCATCCCCATGGCTTCCTTCAACTATGACCCCACAATTTTGAGTTTTCCTATATCGCTCTCTATCAGTTGTGTGAAATCTATATCCACGCACCAAACATCCTGAGTACTGGATGGCATGCCTAGGCGGACCATATGCTAAAGCATACAGTTTTGGTGAGATTTATTTTGAATTTTCACCATATTTCAATGCAACCTATATAAATAAATATTATTATATACAAAAAAAAAGTAGAGTTTAATGGTATGAAATTCGTATTATAAAATGTGGCTTAATAGTAATATCATATGTTCAAACCACGTCAATTACACCATTCGAGCGAAGTAGTTGTATATGTTCACAGCGCATGTTCATGTGAATATTTAATTTGTATGAAGTTAAACTATATTATTATACATAAACTTAAAGATAATATTGATGTAAAGGATCATCACTAACCTCAAGTAGTGATCAATCTCTGCGTAGTTATTCAAGACGTACCATCAAGCTCTTTCAAACTCTCACCCACATAGATCGTAGCCCCCTTGTGCGCCTATGGGATGCACGGACTAGGAAAATATAGTAAATGTCAATGAGACTCTCATCTCTCGCCCACCTTCATAATTTTAGTCTAGTCTTGTAAATCTAGTATCAGTCCCACGAAAATACATTGAACAAAAGGTATGCCACTCATTTTCAATATATGATTCCACAATCGAACCTTCTAGACGAACTTTATTCCCAACAGATCGCTTAAGTTTTCCCAAAAATTGTTTAATAGGATACATCCATCTATACTGAACCGAGCCAGCAACTAAAGCCTCACGAGGTAGGTGCACAGCCAAATGAACCATTACATCAAAGAATGAAAGAGGGTACGAACTCTCAAATTTGTATAATATTACTACAATGTTGGCTTCCATTTTTAACAATACATCAACTTTCAACGTTCTACTACAATTGTCTCTGAAGAATCCCTCTAATTTTGTCGGAGCTGTATGAACATCTTTGGTAAGCTTTTCACGCACACCAACCGACAACAGACGCTGCAGAAATACATGACAGTTGGGACTTTTAAGACCAGTTATCTTCCAATCATGTGTTCAAACACATCTTGTCATGTTTGAAGCATAGCCATCGGGTAATTTGATTTTCATAAACCAATCACAAAACTTTTGTCTCTCATCATTTGAAAGTATATACCATTCGATGGGCATATAAGCTGACGACCTATTATCTTGCAAATGCAACTCCGGTGTTATCCCCAACTCCTTTAAGTCTTTACGAGAATTAGCTGTATCTTTTGTCTTCCCTTCTGTTGACATCAGAGTGTTCAATATATTCTCACATATATTTTTCTCGATGTGCATAACATCTAAATTGTGGCGTAGTGTCAAGGTAGACCAGTATGGCAATTCAAAGAAAATTTTTTTTTTTTTTTGTCTAATTCAACTCCACATCTTGTCATTTTCTCTTTCGAACCTTTATATCTTTCTCAAATCTATTTCTGAAACATGCCCCAACTGCGCGATAATATCATTCCCAGACAACTCTGGCGGTGATGCCCTGCACTCAACCCTTCCATCAAACATTGCTCAATTTCAACGCCATCTATGATCATGTGGTAGATAACGACGATGTCTCATAAAACATAATTTCCTACCATGACTCAACCACTGAGACTGTGTATCTTTATTGCAAACAGGACAAGCCATTTTACCTTTTGTGTTCCATCCAGACAAATTTTCATATGCTAGAAAGTCATTTATTGTCCATGTACTGATACCCTAATCCCAAAACTCTTTCAACTCTGCAATCAGTAATTGTAGATATACATCTAATTCATTCCCTGGTGACCTTGGCCTTGGTATTAGTAGAGTCATCATAAAATACGGATCATTCATACACTTCCAAGGTGGCAAGTTATAAGGCATTAATATGACAAGCCAAGTACTATGAGAAGTGCTCATGTTGCCAAATGGATTAAAACCATAAATATGATATATTTTAAATTAATTATATAAAATTCCTTAGATGACATATATGATATATTTTAATATACCATAAATAAAAATAAATCCCTATAGGTAGATTTTTCCTCTTTTGAAAATGATAATTAATAGACTCAAATAATATTTATTTTTAAAATATTTAAATTTCTTTCAATAAATTTTTATAATGAAACTTATGTTGATTGTCTGTGCCACCGTTCGAACGAATCTTATGAGAATTTGAACGGTTTATAACTCCATTTCAACATAAAAGTATTGTTCGAACGCTATAGCAATCATCCCGGCCAGATTTATTATAACTTCCCACCAAGAAATTAGTTCAAATGATTAAATATAGCATTCGAATGGTTTCTAACTTTCTTCGGGCACAATTGTGTATACGTTCTAGCCATGATTATTATTTGAACAACTATGTCAACATTCAAATGCGAATTACAATATTGTTCGAACATGTATGGGAACGTTCGAACCGTATAACAACCATCCCCGCCAGATTTATTTATAACTTCCTACCAAAGATTTCATTCGAATGATTAAATATCGCGTTCGAACAGTTTCTAACTTTCCTCCGGCACAATTGTCTATATTTTCTGCCACGACTATTATTCGAATAGTTATGTGTACATTCGAATGTGAATTAGAATATTATTCGAAAGTGTTTGTGAACATTTAAAAGGTTTTTTTAGAAGCTATATTTCGTCCTAGAAAGTCTAGTTCGTACAAATATATGTCTGTTTGAATGCGTAAAAAACTGCTTCCATTTTTTGAGACAAAGTACTTTTAGAGATCAAATTTAATTCGTACAAAATACTTTTAGGGACAAAATTTAATTCGTCTCTAAAAGATTTTATCTCTAAAGATCATATTTCTTGTAGTGATTATTAGGTCATGGTAACACGTGGCATGAGGACTTGCCACCTCATCAACTTTGAAAGTTCCATCCAGCATCACTTGGATGATAGCTTCATGCAGCTTGAGACACATGTTTGACTCATCTTCCTCCTCTTCAGCCTTCTCTTCATTTCTTTTCTTGTGCAACACAAACCATCTGTCGACCATTCAATAGCTGGCCGTCTGAAAGAGAGCATTATTAGCATACCTTAACCATTGGATCATATAGCCCTACACTTGTTCACAGGGACGAAGTCAGAATTTATGTAGAGGGGCCGTAAAATATATAAAATTTTGTATATAACAAAAATTAAAAGATTATTTAAAAGCGTGGATAAGTAAACTAAAATAAAGATTATTTAACATGCTAATTGATCTCAATGTTCTTTCATCAAATAAAGATCATTAATTAACTCATTCTTTCTAAACATAGATTAGCAAATAATTTATAGACTAGCAAATATTCAAAACTAATTTAAAAATACATACAAAATAATAAATCAAATTAAAAACTGAGTTTACATTATGAATCAATGAGTATATATATGATTTGTAGAGAATAAAACATATATATTTGAGATTAAAGAAATTCACATCTAGTATTCTTTTATTTTTATTTTTACAAAGATTAAATTATTGTAAAATATCATGGTTTTGGGGGGCCATGGCCTCCCTGGCCCCCACGGAATTCGTCCCTGCTTGTCCAAAAGATTGAGAAAGTTTGATTGAAGGAAGTAGGCTGGTTGTGTTCACTTGACCCTTCCCTTCAGCTTTCTTCTTTCTTTTCTTATGCCAAAGCCTCCGTTTGTCCATCATTTAATTGTTTATCTTCATGTTGGAAACTCTAAGGACAGCATCTGCAATCAGCTTGGGCCCCAAGTTTTACATATGGCATCAAAGGAAGGAAAAAGAAAGAGGGAGAGTTGGACGGGTTTGGTAAAAACTAGCAACTAGCAACTAGTTTCTAGTTTTCCTTTGGAAATCGAGACTACTTCTGACCCTTCACATGTGCAAGCTGCCCGGCACTCTGCATCATTTCACAAGTTTAACTATCATCTCTTTAATTAATAATAATGAACCATACACTTAAAGGACACACATACTTGTGGAGAGAGAGAGAGAGCTTCGGGCGATATGCACCAAGTCTTCTACCATTTCTACTTCACTTTCTGTACTACAACCCGAGAGTTCCTTCTCACCTACCCCTCTACTCTTCTTTCTCACAAAAACACAAAGCTCAGCGCAAACTCACCATCCACATTATGAGAAAACGAGAGGGAGTTAATTAGTGGTTAGTATAGTGAAAATCGAGTATAAGCCTCAAGGTTATCAAGCTTGGTGAGTAATATCTCTCTATATACCTCTCAATAGATGTAAGAAGGTTGTATTAGTGTTTTAATGGAAGCATTTTCTAGAAGAAAACAATTGATTTGTGGTCATGTTTATGTTGGCTTTGAGTTTCGGCTAGCATCGATGTGTTTAGTGTTGATGATTTGAGTTAAAGCTTTGCAAAGATTGGATTTTTATGACTCTAATAGTGTGTTCATATACTTATATAACCTTGTATATGTAGATTGTTGTTTAGTTATAAGGATCTTGCATGAGATTTAAAATAGTAGAGTTTAGAATGTCATTTGGAGTTAATACATGTCTCGGTTAACATCTTGATGTTGAAAGTTGTTGATTTTGAGTTTGATTCTCTTAAATGTTGGAGTACTATGGATGATATGATACTTAAGGATTTAGATTAGGCTTGCAAACGTCTTGCATGGTTCAGGTCTAAAAGAAAAACTATTTAACTCAAAGTATAAGATGCTATATGTTCAAGTATGTCAAGTGCATGTCTCATATTAGCCTTAGTTAATGTATATGGTTTTCTCTCAAAATATATTTTGGTTTACATACATATTTGGATTGAAAAAAGCTAAATGCAGTTGGGTTGCGTGACCGAGGGGGAACCGTGGCTGATGTGGAAAATGAAGTGCATTGTTTTGTGTCTGCTATAAAACGATGTGTTTCATATCAAGATCAAAACCCACGTCTCCCTCCCTTCGATTTCTCCTTCCCACAAGGTTTCTTGTTACCATTCTCACTGCCTACAGGACTCAAATTTTTTAGTAGTTGACGAACAAGAAACCCCATCTGAGACACAATGAAATTTTGCATATCCAATTGGCTCTTTGATTTCACTCTAAAAGCAGATTGAAGCCCCGCTTGCATAGTAGTTCCACTTTCATCAGCACAACCCATCTCCCTCTATTATAGTAATAGATGATAGACCCTACCTCTTTGGTGTTTGCACACCGCAAATGAAACCCACAAGTAAAAGCATGACCGACTGTTATTGAAGACCGCGATAGGATTTATCGGCCAAAATGTATCCACAGTAGAGATTAGAGAATGAAAAAAGATAAACTCAGTCATCTACCCACGAAGAGCTCTACTCTCAGCAGCTCATCTACCCACGAAGACCATAACCCACAAAGATGAAAACGAGACCCACGAAGATCACCCCTCCCTTCGAAGACAAAGAGCTCTTGTTTTCATCTGTTTCCTTTTTCTTTCAATTTCTATTTTCAGATGCTTTCTATTTTCGTCTATTTTTCATTTTTTTATGTGGCAAGCTAACGTGGCAAGTGACTCCCCCTCAATTACACCTCCCGTCTGTGCGTAGAAGAACTGATTTGGATTTGATGTCTTCAAGAAGTTATTTTTATCATGATTTTTTTTTGGAAATGATAGTTACCTTGATAATCTAAGCATCAAAAGCACATTAGAAGCAAGAGACATTAGATCAAGTTTCGATTTTGATCTTTGATGTCTAAATATGTGTTAGTTGATTTTTTCCGTTAAACCTGGTCATATGTTGCATAAATCAAGAGGATGAGCATATTATTGAGTTCTTTCTTAGAGTTAAATCAAGCATTCATTTTCGGTTTAAGGGATTACAAGTTAGAAAATATGCTTAAATGCATTTAATGAAAACTGATCAAACTTTCAAATTTAGAAATTTTTTGTGTGAAGCATTAAAAATGGTATTTCGAGGACAGAAATGGTTTTAGAATGATAATTTCATGAAATTTGGCAAAATTTGGGGTTAGATTGCCATTATTGAAAGTTTAAAGGCATATTTGCAAATTTTGAAGAGTTGAGGAATAGAAATGTAAATTTTTCTCTA
Organism: Juglans regia; assembly: GCF_001411555.2. Lineage (NCBI taxonomy): Eukaryota > Viridiplantae > Streptophyta > Magnoliopsida > Fagales > Juglandaceae > Juglans > Juglans regia. Next base: position 23,430,679 of record NC_049902.1, on the reverse strand, counting down.
AGTGTGAAAGATCCTGTTTTTATTTAGTTTCATGATTTATTAGAAACCTCTAACCTTAGTGCGTCTTTTATTTTAAGCCACAGAGATTAATCTATAGACAAGGTATTTGTAAGTTAGCTTCTACTTACACTTGGATAACATCTACATGACTTTGTATAAACATTGCAATTTTGTTATTAACACCATCTGTTATTATGAATCGTCACATTCTATGCTATGAATAAATTGTCGCATTCATGTTATGAAACATGAATGCGTGTCATGAAGCATAAGCTCAACATCAAAAATATTTTTTCGCGAATCCAAATTAGAATGAGAGATTATCCTAATGGAACTCTCATGTTTACTTTAGAGTGAGTAAATATGGAGTAGAGTCCCCTGAGTTGATGAAGAACAGTCAACAATTTCGAATGGGATAGTAACGGTCCTAGAGTGAAGGGAAGAGCACTCTTGCTAGTGGGTGTGCTAGAGTACTTATGGTGAAGGACATTTTGTGAAGCCTGAGTATCTCTTGAGATGAAGTCACAGACTGGCGTTACCTGCTGTGTGGTGAAGATAACTAGTAGCTGCACACAGTCTTAATGGGGTAAGTAAGACTAAAAGATAATACATGATGTCTTATGAATGAAATCAAGTTATGATGTCTTATGAAAGAAAGTATGTTATGATGTTTTATGAAACATGGTGAGGAATCTAGATAGGAGAAACATAAAGTTTTGCAAAACAAGCTCATATCCATGCATAAATGCTCATGTTTATGATTAGTCATGTTTATTTTTTTATCTTTGTGTACGCTTGTGACATAATTTATTGAGATTTTAAGAAATCCCATCGTGATAGTCTCACTTTCATTTCACTATGTAAGATGCGGCATATTTATCATCATTAGATGATCTTTTTATTAGATGATTATTTATCATCCAATAATGATAAATGTGCCACATCTTACATAGTGAGATGAAAATATGATAGTAGTGTGGTGTATTACTCAAATAGTATAGATGTGGGGAATGAAACCCAAGATACAAGCGAAGAAACGAAAGAAAAAAAAGTCATATTGCCCATTTACCCCCCAGTAGGGTTTTCAAAACGAGGTCACCAAGATCCAGATCCAAAGCAAAAAATAATTCTCGATTTGGATGGAATATTGAGTGCATGGGGCAAGATGGGAGGTGAAAGATTGGGAAAAGAATTAAAGCAAAGAGAGTGATTAAAGCAATAAATAAACAATACTTCTTGATAAGCCAGTACTCGAAATCGACCGAATTTGACTCGATTCGTTTATTAAATGGGTTGTTTGTTAATATAAAATTATGATCAATTATTAAATGATATAACTCGTATAAAATTTGGCTCGACTCGTATAAATCCGTATAAACTTGAATATTTCATATATATATTATATGGTACGGTATTATTTCTATTAATAGTATGAGTATCTTAAATATTTAAAGAAGTTGGAGGAAATCATATTTCTATTACTAAACAATAATCATGTTACTTGAGTCCTTATGAATATAATCATTTAGATTTTATTAATTTATAAAAATGCTAACAAAAAGTTAAAGTTTGTTTGTCGAAATTTATAAATAAAATTTTAAAAAGATATATAATCTATTTTATCTAAATAAAGCAACTCATGAATAAATTTGAGTTCACTCAAATATTAAATAAGTTATTCGTAAATATACATAACATCCAACTCGACGAAAAATCTGAATTCGACTAGTGTTCGAATAAAAATTAAACAAACAAAACTTGATCGCTCGAACTCAGCTCGTTTACACCCTGCTGGTGACCAAGAAGGGGAGATTGAGGAGCCCATATTACTACTTGATTTTATATTGTCAATATAAGATTTTTGGACAATATCAATATGACTTAAATGATCATTTATTAATACTCCACCTCTCTTTGTATTGAATCATAAAATTCGGTCAACCAGTAAAAGAGGGGTATCAAGTTCCTTTATATAATCATCAGGTGCTTTTCATTTTCTTGATATACAGCCAAGATTTTCTTTGTTCCCTTTTTCTATCTCTAATAATTAAAGAAAAATTATACGCATCGTTCTCACATTATGTACTGTACATAATTTTTTTTTATTTTTTTTCTTAATATTTATATAGTGTTTGTATGATGAGTAAAAGAAATTAATTAATTTAAGAAGAATAAAATAAAAATAAATAAATAAAAATAAGTATAGTGTATGAACCTGATTGATGAATAGCAAATCTCATAATTAAATGTGTCACTAGGTCTAAACTCTAAAGATCCGGCCGCCATTTGAAGCCTTATAATCCCTCCAACACAATTTTCAACGCCACTTGACAGTTGAAACTTGACATCTAAATCCAACTCTAGTGAATGGCGGAAAACGGCAAACCGACCAGAAGTGCCGACAGATGGCTTTATAGTTTGATTAAATAACTATAATAATATTATAAGAATCGTCTGGACATCAACCGACCTTAGCTCAGTTGGTAGAGCGGAGGACTGTAGTGGGAACATCCTGAAAGCTATCCTTAGGTCGCTGGTTCGAATCCGGCAGGTCGGACATTGGTTTTTTTCCTTTTTTATGCTGAAATTGTTTTCACACCACCCCAACTTTTATAACTATGTATGTAAAAGCGTGCTCGCTTTCCCTCTTTCGCAGTTATTCCCTCCTCGGAGCTTTTACAGACTTCCTTAGGCGGCCTAGTTTGGATACACAAGACTATCTCATCTTATCATTATAATTTTTTTAAACTCTCACATAAAATATAATAAATAATTTAACTTTTTCAAATTTTAAAATAAAAATTATATTAAAAAATTATATACTACTAATATTTTATTCAACTTTTAACAAAACATATCATCTCATATGAATTGTGTAACCAAACGAGGCGTTACTTTGTTTAGAAAAAACGAAAAAAGAAATCTTCAGGTTTTAGTGTTTGGTTGGAACAAGAAAATTTAAATCAACCAAAATGGTTTTTAAGCAAATCACTGCATCAAGTACATGATCATCCTTGTCCCTCAATATATGTTGCAAAGAAACCAGGAGTTGACGTTACAACAATAGGCAAAGAGAATGGCTAATTTTGATAACTCAACAGTCTCAGATAGCTAAATAGAAGTTAATGGAACACAAAAACCTTCTTTCCTTATTCGTAGACTAGAAATCATTAGCAATGAAAAGAAGAAATCAATAAATTGCTCCAATATAAAATATAAAAAGAGAAATTTATGTTGCATTTTAACTCGCAAGAGTTAGAACACAAAATTCATACATACCAATCTCTATTATCTATACACCTCCTTTCATCATCGCATCAAAAATTTCAAAGTGTGGAACAAAAAGGTAAAGATGACTGAGCAAGGATCAGGGCTTTGCATGGTTGAACCAAGTTGAATCGATCAAATACACCCATAACCATCCAATTCTACACGGTGTCGGTGTCTCGAAACCTGAATGGGAATAGAAGGTGTGCCGCAAATATGCTTGCTATCCAGGCTTTTAAACCACCTAAAAATGCTGAGAGATTAATTAAGAAACAAAAAGTTCAGGTTTCTTCGGGTTCCTTGTGATCACAAACTTCTCTTTATAATCCTACTTCGGTTTCCTCTGGAAACTTTTTGATCCAGATGAGGAAGAACTACTAGTCCCAGCAGTAGTTTCTGACATTTGTGTTGCTTCTTTCAAGCTCTTCACAACCTGGCTCATTGCCGGCCGATCCTTGGCATTCTTGTTTAGGCAGCTATCTGCCAGCTTAGCAATTTTCCGAGCTGCGGCAATAGGATACTGGTTTCTGAGTTTCGGGTCTATTATCATGCTGAACCGACCACTGTCAGCCGGGAACTGTTTCACCCACTCTAGAAGCTTCTGCTCCACTGTGGGACGGTTTCTTTCCAACACTCGCCTACCTGTGAGAATCTCATATAGCACAACACCAAAACTCCATATATCACTATGGATTGTAAGGTGGCCTGTTTCAACATATTCTGGGGCAGCATATCCATACGTCCCCACCACCTGATAACAAAATAAAGAAAAATCAAGTCACCATGGGAGTAGCAGCATAAAACTCGTGTTACACAGTAAGATCCAGCAACCCCATGCTTCTTATTAAGGACTTTTAATAAGATATGCTGACTTTTGAATTGGAGAGTGAAGGGGTGGTTGGCAACCATAAGATGGACTACCTATAGACAACCTGATCAAGACCTAACGAATCCTACCAAATAAACATAAAGAATTCACAGCATTTATAATTAAAAGAAAATGGTACCATTAATTGGTCCCTTTATCACATTATTTGAGTCATAAACTTACATCAAGCACCAGTAAAGAGTCCCTTTAGATAATTTGATCCATTGTTGTTTAATTAGAACATATCCAAATTAGTATGACTGAGCCACATTAGCTAGGATGCAAGTAAGGATGGCTTTGTACATTATACGTGTCAAGTCAATGAATTGTCCACTTTTACAGCCTGCAAGAATGTCACTCAAATATATCTATCACCTATGACCTGCTTACCGCTGTGGATACATGAGTATGGTCACCCTGTGGCCCTTCCCTAGCAAGCCCAAAATCTGAGAGCTTCGCCTTAAAGTCTTCATCCAAGAGCACATTTGAGGACTTGAAATCTCGATATATCACCTTCTCAATCAGAACAAACAAAAATATCTTAGCAAAATATAGATCAGGATATTGTCTTCAAAATAATGAAAAATATTGACAAAAACCATTAGGCTGTCATCTACTGCTGCCTTCTCTTTTCTTTTACATCATGCAGTGAGGGAGGAGAGGGGCTTTATTGTTAGAGATTGGGCAAAATTAGGTGACGACAGAATTCAAGCCCCTGAGGGTTGGGGCCACCATAACAAGCAGGTGGGGACAGAACCAGTACTTCTCAACAAAGGGGGCCAAATGGGATTTGGGAGTATAATCCCCATTCTTAGTTAAAAAATAAAATAGTAGAGGGCCCCCTGGTTCCGTCCCTACAAGCAGGCATCTTCTACTGCACTTGGCTCCTTAAGGCCATTATGGTCAATAGTGTGTTTTTTCCTCCCCCTAAAGTCAGTAACATTATCTTCAGGGTCCCCATGAATTTCAACAATTTATCTTTTTATGTTCCCAGTTTGGAAGTCGTAAGAGTAGAAATATCGAGCATACAATGGGTGCACCAAAATATATGAAGCATAACGAAAAATGGACGATAACGTATTCATATAAAATTGACAAGATCCTATCTTTATAAGCTTCTTCTGTATGAAAGAAGATTAAAAATCTGGTGCTGATAAATGAAATTACAATGTGGAAAAGATATAACTTAGTCCGATGGAAATTAGTGGTTCCACCTGTGTATATTACTTCACAAAATGAGTTCCATAACACTCGTAATAAGTCCTATTCAATATCACATGTAAGATAAACACAGAGTATCATGAAACAATGCTGCGTCAATTTGACACCATCTCTTGCTAAAAAATTAAAAAATTTCATCCTCAGAGGATGAAGTTGTGCCTCCAGATGCGATTTGTATTGGAGTAAAAAATTTCATATCCCTGACTCGATAAAATGTATCCCTGCCAATACAACTATTCCACGAGCATAAATTACAAAGACAACAAGCTGAATCTACCACCTAATGAGCTCTACCCAAGGCCTCATGTATGAAGACCAAGCCTTTCCAACCCTAGACTGGTAGGGTTCTAAAGAATGGGCCAGTTTGAGCAAACCAAAACCCCTAGAGATACCAACTAAACAACTGGCTGAAATATGTTTCTTTTTACTTTTCTTGGATGTATAAATACACACACGTGTGTGATTAGAAAGATAAAATAAAGGTAACACAGCCAAAAGTAGCATGTGGGAGTTGAGACTCCATTCCCTAAATCGTTTAATATTTTACTCACACACACATTGATAAGCAATAAATTTGTAAATTAGTGTCGGCTGAATAAATACCTGAACATCCAGTCCCCCATGTAGGTAAGCCAATCCTTCAGCTGCACCAAGGAGAATGTCTAATCTTGTTTTCCATGGCAATGTGGGAGATGCCCGGTTGAAAAGATGAGCTTCAAGGCTCCTGTTAGGCATGAACTCGTACACTAACAATCGTTGGATCCCTCTTTCTCCATCAATAGAACAGTATCCCAGAAGTTTCACTAGATTTGGGTGATTGACAACACCAAGAAATTGAACTTCTGCCAGGAATTCTTTATGACCCTACGACAAATAAACACTAACAGTAAGAAACAGGCTTTCATCTGCATGACAGTGCAAGTGATAATAACCAAAATGAAGATAACATCATGAACAAGATAGCAATGTAATTTCCCAAGGAAAGCCCAAGCTACAGTAGGGTCCATACTCAGAAAGAACTAGTCAATATTACAAATGGAGCCCCTTAGAATCATTATAAAGGGCAAGAACTTCTCCCTTCCAAGCAATGTTAAATCTCATTCACTACCTTCATATACTTAATCCAAGGTATTACAGTCTTCCCCTTAAATCTCCTACGTCCTCATCAAATTATTCCATCATAGGTGACACAACTCAAGTTCCACACTTTTGGTTGGATTTGGCTTTGATATCATTTGTAATGACCTAAGGAAAGTCCAAGCCACATTTGGGACCATAAACCAAAATGACTTCTCAATATAACAATTGGAGCCCCTTGAAATCATTATAAAAGGCAAGAACTTCTGCCTCCCAAAGAAACGTGGAATCCCATTCACCACCTTCATATACTCTATCAGAGGTATTACAAGCACACAGTCAACTTATAGCCCTATTTGTCTGCTCTAGAGGGGAACTCAGTGGGGCTTACAAGCTCATGCATCTATATACCAAACAAAAAAGAAAAAGGAGTAGGAGAAAAGGGGATCAAGGCGGCAGAAAACCCATTCACAACAAAAAAAAAAATACTTGAGGTATTCAAAGCAACGTTAATCTGTTGTTCGTATCATTTGAAGACTACATACTGTCACAAACATATATGAGGATATTTTTAGGATCTCATCGAAGGAACTGGATTCAACTTCTATCTATTATTTAGTCAGTTGCCCCAATGTCTGCCACATGTTAAAAGATGGTTTGTGCATATAATTGCAATAGATAACAAGATGAATGATCACCTTATCATAAGCCATCAATATACACACCCCTTGAATATCCCCTTTATATAAATACAACTCAGCAATTTCTTTTTTTCTCTGTTTCAAATGAGTCATTGCATAACTGCATCACTGGCTTCCTATTACAGACAGCTAAATATGGAACTCCAAAAACAATGAGAAAAAAATTCAACTAATTTTAACAGCATCATGATATTAAAAGAAAAATATTGAAGTTATATATTCACTTGGTTTTAGGGGATCATCTCTCAGCAGAAACTCAAGTTTCCGATGGTTATGAAGTTACAGTTGCTGCAATTTGTAGCAAATCTACCATAACCATTGCATACCATGCTAAATTTTAGGGAATGCAGAAATCAACAGGGGAAAAAGCTCTATGCCATACTTCATGGCCCAAAGAAAGCAATGATCAGATTGCATCCATAGAGTTCTACCTAGAATCAAACTTCTGAAGCAAAAGATCAGATTTTACCAAATTCTTGAAGCTTCAACTCACCTACTTCCTCTTTGTATATCCCAGTAAGATTAAAAATCCACACCAGATTATACACCACAAAGCTAGAAATTGACATAACTTTGTTCATCAATCAACCAGCTAGGGGCATTTGACTATTGCAAGAAAGCCCTTTTTTTTTTGTATGTGAATATTGCAAGAAAGCTTAGTCCAAATCAATATGTTTTTCCTCAGTACAGAACTTTGCTTCTCTAATCTTGCTGAATTCTGTATTAACACTGACTTCCTGCCTCATTCAAAACACTCTCCAGAACAAATTAGTCTTATGTAAATCGCAACATCCATAACTGATTAAAAGAAGACAGCCAAACATTTTTTCATGCGTTATAGATGAATTAGCCCACCATATTAGGTCATTAACACAGGCTTTCCAACTGATTCGCTCATGTTAGCAATTTTTTCCTGACTCATACAATTACCAACACTGCATAGCAGCATAAATCCCAAAACCAGAGTTCACCACCATTGATCTTTAAGTTAACTACACGTATGGAGAACATAACATTTTTTTCCCTAATTACAAAGGGGAAAACCAAAAGGCCGCGGAATCTGTTACCCTTGATACCCATATTAACATGTCACCTTTAGTGGTTCATTCAAGTTCAATTCTTTTTGCCAGGTCTTAATTATCTTAAGAACAAAATGCGCAGCAAATTGACGTATTTCTTATTACCTAGTAGTAAATTATGAAAAATTCAATTTCTTAAGCCAAAAAAAATACAACTGCAGTTATTAAGAAAGTTGGTAAAGCCAGTACCTGCAAGCCTTTCGTGTTTAGCTTTTTTATGGCAACCACAATTGGAACGCCTTGACCATCCGAAGGCTTAATCGTACCTTTATACACACTCCCAAAACCACCTTCTCCAATCTTTAGCAACCTGTTGAAACCATTCGTTGCCTCCCTCAGCTCGTTGTAAGTGAAAACTCTCAACTTCTGCTCCCTTTCTTTGTACAATTCCTGTATGCTTCGTGGCGATGGTAATGAACTGGATGACTTGGTGCCTCGCTTTACAGCCGAACTATCTGATTTACTTTTGCTTTGCAACTCTGGAGCGGATCTTGATCCTCCCTTGTTCTTGAATTTGTCCTTGAAGGCGAAGAAACACTTCATTTTTTTTAGTTTGTTTAATCAAATGCCGAATCCGAACTGTTGTAGCAATATAACTGGTGTCCTCATCCAAAGAGTCAGCCAATTAAGGATATTTTATGACGCGAGAGAGCGAGTGCTAAATTTGGAGGCTGAAATAGATGGGAACAGAGAAGATAAAGGAAAACCCAGAAAGGAAACAAGGGAAAGTAGTAGGTAGCAATAAAATTGGACCTCCTACAGATGCAAGACGAAGGAAAAACTCGCAAATTGTAAAGAAAAGAAGAAAAACTCTACAAGATAAGCTTAATACAAGGTGTGAATAGACAAAAATCCAAGAAAGACAGGTTGTAGCATATGAATAGACAGACGAGAGATAAAATCATAAAACAGCCGGAACCAACTCAATAGCTGAATGCTTTTCAAGAAAAAAAAAACTCAATAGCTGAATGGAAATTTGAAAAGCCGTGCTGTTTACGAAATGGGAAATATAAAATGAGCTGACAAAGTTAAATGAGGAAAATATTTTATAAACATGTCCAGAGAGAGAGAGAGAGAGAAGCGTCGTGTATGAAACGGAAAAAAGGTGAGACTGAAAGCGACGGAAGTGGACCAAGTGTTCTACAGAGACAAAGACCAGAGCAAGACCTTTCAACCTATCCAACATCCCTCTCTCCTCGTTTTCATTGAATCCTCCGCATAGCGCGTTTCGGATGTTGTCTGCTTCGGCACATTTTTTAGTTTTTTTTTTTTTTTTTTTCTAATAATGAGATATTTATGAATAATAAAAATAATAATTAATAATTAAAAAACAAAATAATAATAATAAGATATTTAATAATAAAGTATTGTCATCATCCAAACTAGACCTAGTATTGGATCGTTGGATAAACCTCAAATATGACAGACCAGACGAGTACCTGGTTCAAAAACAAAAATAAAGGTAAATTTAGTACCATTTTCCCTACCTGTAGGTTGACTGTGCTCAACGAATTTAGTTGAGGCTTTTGAATAATTCCAATTTCTCATTAAATAAACCTCACGCCACGACTCCGTTTTCGTTGGCATCGGTGCTTCCTAATCTGGTTGGCATCGGTGCTTCCTAATCTCTTGGGGTGTAATTAGTTCGGTCCGATTCAGTTTTGAATAAAATTTAGAACCGAATCGGTATGTACCAGTTTTGTATTTTTCAAAACTAATTACGCACCGATTACCCTCATAAACCGGTACTTCCGGTTTTACCGGTTTCTGGTCCGGTCCGGTCCGATTTTTCAGTTTTTTTAAAATGTAAATTTCACAATTTATCATTAAAAATTTGTTTATAAAAAAGAAAATTTGATTTTAAAAAAACTATTTTATACTTTTATTAATATATTAGACTATATAATAATATTAATATTAGACTATTGGTATAGTTATAAGTTATATATTAGTATTAGTTATAAAATTTTAGTGATTTAGTATTAACATTTTATGTAATAATTTATAAATTATAATAAAAATTATTTCATATATGAATATATATGTTATATATAAAATTTCACATAAAAATTTATAATTATACATTATATATAAAACTTATATATATTAATATTTAATATATAAAAAATATTTTGTATAAAACTTATATATAAAAATATTATTTTTTATTTTTTTTAATCAACCGGTCCGGTCCGGTTTGGTCCTGTCCAAAAAATTCCAGAACCGGCCGGTTTTTACATTTTAAAAACCGGTTCCGGACCGGACCGGTTCAAAACCGGTAAAACCGGTCCAGTTCGGTCCGGTCCGGTCTGGTTTTCCGATTTGAGTTTACACCCCTACTAATCTCCATGGGGAATTCGAGTTTTTATTTTTAAAGTTGTGTTTGGAAATTGAGTTTATTTATAAATAATAATATTATTATAAGTCTCGTCGAGATTTATTTGAATGTATAAAATATATTTATATTAGTTTAACTTTTTATTTATAGAAAATTAAAAAAATAATAAATCTCATCTATAATTAGTTTAGGATGGATTGAACTGATCACTCTAATAACTAAACATAGCCTAAAATTTCTTCGTTTCACCTCAAATAAAAAAGAATTTAAAAATATTAAATAAATTTATCTCAAATTATCTAAGAACACGTTGAATTCTCAAAACTTATTAAAATTTTATTTCTAAATATCACTTCAATATAAAATATTTTTCAATTTTTAATTTTTAATTTTTGTATCTAATTATTACCTAATTATTTTTCAAACACAATAATCAATACAAATTTTACAAATTTTAAAATAAAAATAATATTAAAAAATTTAACTTTATAATATTTTTATTCAATTTTTTCTCTTTTTTTTTTTCAAAATTCAATCGAAAATATTCATTGGAACTATTTTACTATTATTTACAAAATTTTAGGTAATAATTAGAGTCCACATAGAGTGGTCCACTCCATATATCTCAAAGAATAATCTTGAAATAAATAATTAGATTTAAAAATACTTATATCCCGTGTTCCAAGAAATATACAAATTTTATAACTAAGAGGTTCTTTTATCTTATACTAAATTCACTCTTGTTGCTCTCAAGATTAGGTACGTACTAGGATAGATACTATCGGAACATGTGTTAGTTAAGCTGATTTTTGTATAATCAATCGTGTCATTCAGTGATGGTAATCATAATTTTTTTAGAATTGAGAACAAGGTTTTGAATATGATGTCATTTACCGTGTCGGGCTATTAATCGGTAAAAGGACGATAGGTGTTTCGTATTGAATAAAAATTCGATTATTTTAGTACGTTTCGGTCAATGTCGGCCGGTTTTTTGTGTTCCGGTTGATTTTTAGTGTGCTGGCCAAAATTTTATATTTTTTTATATTTTCAGTGTATTTTTATAATTTTTAATCTAATTTTCACATCTAAAGACTATTTTCTTAACTTTTTCTAATCTTTTTTTCTGAATTGAAAGTCAAATCTCTACTCCTCTTTTCGTGATGAAAATGAATGATTATTTTTTTAATAGTTGGATTAAAAACTTAAAAGTATTATTGAGTTTTATAAATATGTGTTTTAACTTTTTAAAATTTACGTTGATGTTATTTTGAAATAGAATGTATACATATATAATTAATTTATCTATATATAGACTATATCAAAATATACCAATACCGAGATATTTCATTCTAATACCTTAACCGAAACAATATTCAAAACTTTGATCGCGAATGATATCTCGTTGAATTTCGAATTTGCTATTTTACTGTTAGTTTTTTTTAACAAAAATTTTAAAAATAATGACGAGCATATATTTATTTTAATTAAAAATAATTATTTTTATAAAAAATAATTAACATTAAATAAGTAATTTTCTTTATAGTGATCACAAAAATATTGATACTTTTTAAATGAGTTTATATATTAATGATTATAATAAAAAGCTAAAATCTATGACCAAGGAATAATAGGATTGAGTCGCAATTATTTATTGTCAGAGTTTGAGCATGGAAGTTGGGGGGTTGAAAATTGAATATTAGCACTGATTGATATTTTAATCCGTAATGGTGAGTGGAGAGCTCAGCTTACCACGTGCATGCTGATCTTCAAGTTTTCAACTTGTAATAATGATGATTAATTTTCATTTTTCCAATGTTAAAGAGGTCAGGTCTGAATTGTGGCATTCTGGAATGGACCAAAATTATTTGTTTATTATTATTATTATTATTATTATTATTATTATTATTATTATTATTATTATTATTCTCCAACTCTGAAGTGGGTCATAGAAATTCTTGGTGGATGAGCCTTGATAAAATAAAGATTTCAATAATTTAAATATAATATAAAATGAAGCAGCTAGTACGTACATTATGAGGAGGCATGAATCATAGTAACTAATTTTCTATCTAAAACTAAGGTAGGTTCTTAAATACTATTATATATATATATATATATATATGTTAGTATATTATATGTGAGTGGTTAAATGTCACCCATGCATGAATGGTAAAAGCAAAGGGGCATACATGAATGTTCATAAATTTATTTACTGATTTTTTTTATTATTAATTTAGTATATATGTTAACATGTATATCATGAATTTCCAGAAATTCTCCAAAATACTATCTCCTGACTAACACAAGAGACACCCACCATCTTAGTAAGACAATTTTGTTATGAGAAATGTTTAGGTCGTAAAATGATTTTATAAAAGTAAATTCACAAATTGATGTAGTATTTTAAATTGTAAAGTTAAAGGAAACCAACTAAAGGCAGCCAAACCCCGTTGTCATCCTCCACCCAAACCCTAAGGCACCCCGCCACCACCACAGACAAAACCGACAGGCTCCAACGACTCTACTGAGGGCAGTCCCGTGTTGGTCATCCCTTTGGCGACCTGGAGTGTCTCAAGGTTCTCTCTCTGTCTTTCTCTGGGACTAAATCAACGAGATTCTAGGTGATGTTAAGGAGATCTCTTAGAGGTGAAATCAGCCATCGAACATGTGCCTCCGCCACCACCACCACCACATATGTGCCTCCGCCGCCACCACCACCACATACAAGACTTACGAGCTCTGGCAACTCCTCTAAGAGCACTTTGACGTCAGTCCTCCCTCCGGTGTGGAACCTTTGGTTCGTTGGCACAAATCTAGTGTAGTTCCATAACATCTTTTCTCGTATGACATCTCAAATATGCCTTTTATTCCCGTATAACATCTTTTTTCCTTGAGATGATGAAGCGAGATTCTAGGAGATGATCCTGTGATTTGGGATCAGAGGATGATGACGCACGATGCAAATTCGTCTCAAATGGATGGTGAGAGGTGGTTGAAGGTGGAATAAAAAACTTTCATTTTTACGAAAGGAGGAGAAAATAGTTTTCGCATCTTTGGACGTAGTAAAATGATGGCTAAGTTCATGTGTCTATGTGAGACGACAGCTTTATGGGTGGCTAAGGGGATAGACGATTGTTTAGAACTCATCTGTCATGAGGGATTCTTCAGGGAGCTAATAATGGGTAATGGAGTTCTCATCATTCAACAACATATTAACACAAGGAGCAATTTTCTACAACTCTCATATTTTCGGAATAGAATTGATATGAATCCGCGGGAATGGAATCTCTTGAACCCACAGTCAATTTGAAAACTCCCAAAGAAAGTCAAAATTAAGTCAATGGATGGAGAACCTAGATCCGATGAGAACTCGTTTCAAGAATCTAAATTATATTAAAATCTAGACCCATTGAAAAACCCGTCTCAAGAACCCAAATTACAAAGGAGGAACGCCACAAAGGCTGTGATTTACCTTTGATAAGTTCAAAAATTCAATTAAGAACAAGATGAATAAAACTCAACTCACAATGAATAAATTCATCAAATTTCATAAACTTCTGAAAATGAGGCTACAAAGAGTATTTAAACCAAAACCTAATTAAAACCCTAACTAAAATAAAGTCCATTTTACCCAAAACACCCATGGATGAACAGTGCTGTGTCTGCAGTGTCGCGGCTACAGTAACGCTACAGTAACATCTTGAAACCCTAGTTCAATAAAATAATAACTTTCCCAACATGCCCCAGCATAGGCCCCCTTAAGTCATTCCCGTAATAATCTCAATTATTCTAAACTAATAAATAAGTCATTTAAATGAATTAAATAAATTGAAAGCCTTCAAGTGCCCAAAGCCTTTAAGTCATGTTATTGCCCTTTCTATAGCTTTTCAAATGAATCAAAATTGAATCTTTATCATTTAAGCCCTTGAACTCGTAATTGACTTATCTAGAATTTGCAACATATCTTTAAAACTAGGCTCACCTTGGTTTTCATCATTCCCCCTCTCTTCAAAAGGATTCGAGCTCGAATCTCCACCTGAATCAAATGGAAAAATGTTAGTAACATTATCATTAATTTCATATGTATTATCATTAATTTGTTCAATAATTTGAAAAAATCCATCCAAGCTACTCATGTCGTCAACAGGTAAATGCATTAAATCTAAAGGAGTAAATGGATTAAGTCTATAAACAATTTCAAAATGAGAATATAAAGTGGTAGTATGCATGGTCCTATTATATGCAAACTCTATAAATCCATCCATAACCACATAAATAGAATCTCTACTCATTTCTTTCCTAGGCAGTCCCAAAACAAAGTCCATAGATATGTCTACTCACGACTCACTAGGAATAGGTAAGGGTGTATACAACCCAAGTGGCAAAAGCTTAAATTTGGCCTTTCTGCATGTAATGCACCTGCCACAAATGCGATTGACATATTTTTTCATTTTAGACCAACATAAATGTTCATGCAAAGTGTCTAAGGTTTTCTTAACACCGGAATAACTACTCCAATTATATGCAAACTCAATGAAACACAAATGATACTCTCGCAAACGTTCATGCAACAAGCCAATGTATGGCAAATGATACTCCCACAAACGTTCTTGAAACACACCTAAAGCTTTTCTTACACCAAGATGACCACTCCAATTATATGAAAACTCAATGAATGGCAAGCAATACTCCCACAAACGTTCATGCAACATGTTAATGAATGACAAATGATACTTCCACATACGTTCATGTAACACTTCAATGAAAGGCAAATGATACTCCCACAAACGTTCATGCAATACATCAATGAATAAAAAATGATACTTCCACAAACGTCCATGCAACACGTCATTGAATGACAAATAATATTCCAAAAAACGTTCATGCAACACAACAAAAGTCTTCCTTACACCAAGGTTACCCAACAAACCACCATGTCCATCACACACAAGCAACTTATGCATAAAACTAGTAGGCACACAAAATCTATTCTTTCTAAACAAGTACCAATTTAGTTTATAGAACTTACCAAATGATGTTTTCTCACATGTTCCATACACACTAGCAAAGTCATCATCATTAGCATGCAATTCCTTATCATATTTAAGTCTTAACAATTTTGCATCTAAAATGAAGACAATGACATACCTTCTTGGTAAAGCATCAATCACAAAATTTTTCTTACCTTGTGTGTATTTGACTACATGAGAAAAAGTCTCAATACAGTCCTCCCACTTAGCATGCATTCTAGACAACAACTTACCTTGTCCCTTCAAGTATGTCAAGAACTCATGTTCTTCAAAGAAAGGTCGGGTAGGAATTGTCGCACCTGATACAAAATCAATGTAGTGCTCTATCTCCCTAATAAGTGACAATCCACTAAACACACTGGTAGGAAACACGACCTCATATCCCTGCAACAAAAAGATAACAATACTATGCAAACATACGTCAAGTTCGTTAGTATTAAGACTCGCCTGAGCATAAAAACTCAAATTTCTCTTTGTTTTTCTCTCACTTTCTTCACTCCCTCTTTTCTTTCCATTCTCTTTTTCTTTTTCACTCTCTTTTTTCCTTTCACACTCTTTTTTCTTTTCACTCTTTTTTTTTCTGTCACCCTCTTTTTCTTCATCTTTTTTTGTACTATTGACCTTACAATTATTTTTCAACTCATTCTTTCTTTTTCTAGAGGTCTTAGTCTCACTCACTTCTTTTTTCTCTATCATTTTTCTGTCTTTCTCCATTTCGGCCTCACTATTTCTTTTCTTCAATCTCACATTCACTCTTGTTTTTCAGCTCAATCTCACATTCACTCTTAGCTTTACTCTTGCTTTTCAGCTTAATCTCACTTTTACTCTTGCTTTTTAGCTCAATCTCCTTTTCACTTTTTCTTTTTTGATCACTCTTACTTTTACTTTTTCTTTTTTGATTACTCTCATTTTCACTCTTTCTATTTTGAGCAACCTCACTTTTCAGTTTCAATTGGTTCCCATGGACCTGTTTTGGAGTTAAAGGAGCAAGTTTGATTATTTTTCCATCATTTTCAAAATTGTACATGTTCCTTAACCCATCATGGATCACCTTCCTATCATATTGTCATGGCTTCCCCAACAAAATATGACCAGCATGTATAGGCACTACATCACAAAGGACCATATCCTGGTATTTTCTAATTGAAAAAGAAACTAGCACTTGCTTATTTACCCTAAACTCCCCACAATCACTCAACCACTGCAACATATATAGTTTAGGGTGTTTCAAGGTACGTAAATTCAATTTCTCAACTAAAGTAGTGCTAGCCAAATTAATACAACTCTTCAAATCAATGATCATACTACATACCTTGTTGTTGATGTGGCATCTAGTATGAAAAATGTTCTCACTCTGCTGCTCTATATCATACATCTTAATTTTTGTATTGAGTGCATGCCTGGTAACAAAACAATCACCATACTCTTCATTCTCATACCCATTTTCAACACTAAACTCAAGACACCTCCTATCTCTCTTGCCATGAAGATTTCTAATTACCGTATCTTGATGATCCATCATATCCCTCATTTCACCCAACACCAAGTTCAACTTCTCAAACTGTTGTTGTATGACTTGCAACAGAAAGGATGAGTTATTATCTACCATCCCCTTTGGTGATGAGTCACTCCTATGAGACATCATAATGTGCTGCACAAAAAGAATGTTAGTGAAAAACCTCACACACTCCCTTATGTGTATACACTCGAATAATAGCACTCCACTCATGTTTCACTCTTAATTAACTTTTTCCCGATAATAGTCTCACACTCTCTTTCCTTTTACTTTAACAATTTTCTCGCTCAAGTTCTTTAAGAACTAATTGAACTAAATCAAGACAATACAACCTTATATTATTCCAACCAATAATATAGAGATCCAAGAAACAATAAAGGAATAAAATGACATGAGACTTAAGGAATTTATACGAGGAAAAGAGTATTATAAAATAATATACCAATTAGAAAGATGTATTTAGCCCCTATGATGATAAAGCTCAATCAACAAATACTTTCTTTCTCTTTGTTGTAAATATGTAGCAATTTTTGAATATGCTACATTTTCTTTCCTTTTTTTTTCTAATTTTTTTTTTCCTTTCTTTTCTTTTATTTTCCTTTCTTTTCTTTTATTTTATTTTCTCTTCTCTAATTTAATCACAAACAGCAATACTCAATTGTGAAAATCAAGCAATTGAATTCAAGCACACAATTGACAATGAAGTAGAAGAGAATCAATGGAACGGCACTCCAAGCAATTGACAAACTTAGAGATGCAAGAAATCCTAGAATTTTGAAACCCTAGGAGATGCAAATTTCAGCCAAACTAAAAAATCCTAAGAATTTCAGCAGCCTACTTTTTGTTTCAATTTTTTTATATTTTTCTGCAACCCCAGAACAATGAAACCTTAGAATTAAATTTAAGGATGCAAGAATTAAAAGATAGAATCAGACCTGATTAGAAACCTTGCTCTGATACCAAATGATATGAACCCGCAGGAATGGAATCCATTGAACCCACAGTCAATTTAAAAACTCTCCAAGAAAGCCAAAATCAAGTCAATGAATGGAGAACCTAGACCCGATGAGAACTCGTTTCAAGAACCTAGATTATATTAAAATTTAGACCCGTCTCAAGAACCCAGATTACAAAGGAGGAACGCCACAAATGTTGTGATTTATCTTTGATAAGTTTAAAAGTTCAATTAAGAACAAGAAAAGTAAAACTCAACTCACAATGAATAAATTCATCAAATTTCATAAACTTCTGAAAATGAGGTTACAAAGAGTATTTAAACCAAAACCTAATTAAAACTCTAGCTAAAATAAATTCCCTTTTACCCAAACACCTCTGGATGAACAGTGTCACGGCTACAGTAACGCTACAGTAACCTCTTGAAATCCTAGTTAAATAAAATAATAATTTTTCCAACATACCCTTGCATAGGCCCCCTTAAGTCTTTCCCATAATAATTTCAATTATTCCAAACTAATAAATAAGTCATTTAAATGAATTAAATAAATTGAAATCCTTCAAGTGCCCAAAGCGTTTAAATCATGTTGTTGCCCTTTTCATAACTTATCAAATGAATCAAAACTGAATCTTCATCTTTTAAGCTCTTGAACTTGTAATTGACTCATCTAGAACTTGCAACATATCTTTAAGACTAGACTCACCTTGGTTCCCATCAGGAATGAGGAAATGTTTGTTGGTGATCCTAGAAGGTGCAAATGGCATCAGATGGAAAGGTTTTCTACTTTCTATTCAAAGCGTCACTGGGTCCAAAGCCACTGTTTTGAAGCATGCAAACAGATGGGAATTTGTTTATGTAAAGACAATGGGAAGGCCTTCCTCGATCAAAGGTGCCTCGTGCGCCTCGATGTTGAGGTTCCCGACGAGTAGTCCTTCAGAGAATAGCTCCCCAACATAAGGAAAGGGTAAGACACTTATAAGAGATAAAGGTTGTTAGGTGACATTGGGAGAAGTGGAAGGTAAGCACCATGTGTTGCAGGGTGGAATGGCTACCTCTATCGAGTGTTTCAGGGTGGGAGAAGTGGAAGGAGTCTTGTGGGCTATCAGAGCTCAATTAATAGGAGTTATGGAGTATGTAAGAGATCTTATGATTAAAGTGGATAAGGGGCTGAACCTAGTCATGGGTTTGGGTGGTGGGTTGAAAATGGACGAGGGGGGCAGGGGGTAGATCCTACAGGTTTGAAGGCCTCAAGCATGCCGAAAAAGGGCATTTCGACGCCGTCACATATAGGGTCGTCGGACGACGGCATCACTGTTCAAGCCAGTATCACTCAGGACATTGGCAACTTGTTGTCTGACTGCCCTCAATCAACAGTTGCAAATGCGGTCGGTACCTTTTTCTTGGGTTCACTTTCAGTTGAAGATGGGGATCCTTCCAGGATTTTGAGTACTTTGGAAGAAGCAGGCGAGGTTCTTTCAAAAGATGAAAATGGGGTGATAGAAGGTAGTACTTCCCCTATCTAATCTATTGCCTCCTAAGGGAGCAGTAGGGTCTTACAATTGGTATAGAAAAGATCGTTGGGGGCTGGAGCACCTACAAGCAATGTCCTTGTCAATGGAATGATGACACCTATGCCGGAGGTGAAGGAATCTTTAATGGTGACAACAATAATATAGTTGTTGAAGAGGTTCAGGATTTCAATGCAGGATATGGCGAGGAGGAAATTATGGGTTTGTCATTGGTGCTTTGTGAGGAGGAATGTCTAGGGTCGGGAGTGCAGTTGGGAACTGTGTCTGGGGATAATGTTGTTCCTTTAGTTTCTCTTCCTCCGATAAACAATATAGCGGGCTCACCATCGGATTGGATTCTACATAAGGTTAACGAGATTTGATATATTTTGAGACTCTCATATGGAGGATGTGAAGACTAATTTAAAGCACTACTCGCTGCGATTGAGGCGGACCCCTCACTTGAAACCAAATCAAGTTTTAAGAAAAGCAGGAAGTTAAAGCGTATTTCTTGGGCAATCAACTACAACATTAAGGGAGGTAGCTCAAGTCGAGGGAAGACACGTTTGGGTGTCCAACTACTCTAAGGTACTCTTGATAGTTCTTGTACAGATAGAAATACTCTTCCATCCAAATGAGTATTTGAATATTTGTAAAACACTTCCAACCCTGTGACTCTACTGTTTCAAACAAATGACTCAACAGAAAAAAAAGTCTATGGTGGCTTGCGTGTATGCGATAGAGAGGGTAGTTTGCGTGTGTGCAACAAAGAGGGAGATGGAGGTTTGTGGTGGTTGGGTCTAAGAGAGGTGGCCGCCGGTGTGAGGTGGTGGATGTGCGGTGGCCTGGGTAGCCGCGTACGGCGACGCAAGTGAATAGAAATGGGTTTCACTCATTTCGGTTGGATTACCACAGAGGACATAGTGTTGCGCGTGGGGGAGATCGATGGTGGCTGGGAGAGTCGTCGGCATGAGGGGGAGTCTTCGGTGGTGGCGGTGAGAAGGGGCAGTGCACAGCGGCGCCAGGCTGGGCTCAAAACCCGTTTCGGGTGTGAGGTGAATCGGGCCAGAGGAGAGATAGAAAGTGAGGAAAGAAAAAAAAAATTATTATAATATTTATCACTATTATATATAAAAAAAATTACTATAATATTTATCACTATTATATATATAAAAAAATAAAATGATTATAATATTTATCACTATTACATATAAATTAAAAATAAAATCATTAAAATATTTATCACTATTATATAATAAAATAAAATAAAATCACTATAATATTTATCACTATTATAAAATCATTATAATAAAATCACTATAATATTTATTATTAAAAATAAAATTACTATAATATTTATGAGAGCCACACATTTTTCAACTACCTATCCAAAAGTTAACAACTCAACATATTTCATACATTCAAACAACTCAAAATACTCTTAATGAGACCAAACTCACTCTAATCTCTACTCATAATTATTCACAAGCACTCTCAACACTTCTCAGATATTCTCATTACCCAAACGTAGGTGAGTGGAGTATTATGAAGACATTCTCATAGAGGGAGTTTCGAGTGGAGTATTAATCTTACGGGAAACAATGGGTTGGGGTTAGGGAGATGTGTCCTATTCCAATTCGGACTTGGTGTATTCTAGATAGATTTATAATTTTACGTACTTTTGGGTCATTAGGAGCTCTCTAGTATGGGTTAGATGTTTTCTTGTATACGTTAAATATACTTAGCTACTCCTATTGATATATATATATATAATATTTTTACTTATAAAAAAAGATTGTAAAGTTATTTTTATTATAAAGTGTATCTAATATATCATATAAAATCATATTAATTTATAAATATATTTTTGTAAAATCTATTTATGACTGTGATACTTCTCCATAGCTGTTCAATGCCTCTAGAAGAGTGTATGTTCTAATTGACTTTTCTTAACCAAAACTTAAGCTAGCTGTGATATTTAATAAATTGATATTGGTTAACATGAATGATAAGCAATTATTTAATGACAATTCTATTGTTGTTTTTTTTCTTTTTTTTTACTTAATTTAATTTGTTTAATGTTCACGAAAAAAGATGTACATTTTTCTCAACCAAAACACAAGGGGTTGGGCCAACGCACGCGGTTTCACAGAACAAACCAAACAACAATATCTGAGCAACTTGAGAAAAGCAAAAGCCAGTTGGGTTCTCTTTTTGTCTCCATACATGCATGCACCCAACCCATTCGGAAGGTTCAAAGTGTGAATGATGTGACAAAGCAGAACGGCTTGCTGCGTATTTTCATTTCTCTCTCTTCTTATTCTTCTGCATCTATTTGACCCTTTCTCAAAACAAATTTTGCTCACCATTTTTATATCATATATTATATATATATATATATATATTTTTTTTTCTTATCAAATATGTAGTATATAATTAATGAATAGAAGAATTTAATTAATTTTAAAAAAATAAAATAAAAAAATTTTAAAAAAATAAAAATAAAAATAATATGTGATATGCAAAAATAATGAATAACAAAGCCCTTTGCAAAATGTAGTAGAATATATTTTTCATTTTATTTGTATATGAGACCAATGATACGATTATAACTTATACACAACTTTAACACAATTAGTAGTAAGATAATAGTTTTTTCATTTTAATTCAAACACATGATATATCATTCAACAGTTCAAAAGAACGGAAAACATTATTTTTTATACACTAGTGTTGAAGTTGTGTACAAGTAATAATTCTATATATATATATTTTTTTTTATTTTAATGTATTATTGTGCTTTTATGTATTAAATTTATTAATTTAAAAACAAGAACTGATCTAATTATGATAGATAACCGCGAAATGTAATATCATCATGGTATAATATGAATGAAAAGTAAATGTATCAATATGTGACACGATCTGTAAATCTAATACGAATATAATATAAAATTAGCATGTTTGAATTTGATATAAATGGTTCAGGTCAAAATGAATTGACCTATTATGATACGATTAATAAATAGGTCAATAATAGGTCAACCCACTTAACCCAAAATCAACATGTAATAACCAGTTTAAATTTTATTTTAAAATTATAATTTTATTATTATTAGATTGTAATATTGATATTTCTCAACATGCTTATGTTTTTATTGTTGAAATTGTAATTTTAGACATGTGATCATATTTGTTATTAATGGCTTTGTAATATTGATTTTCTTATAAATTGAAATCCGAAAAATATTAGTATTTTTTGTTGTAGGTGGTAGTCTTATTATTATTATTTTTATATGTTGTTGCTATTAATAAATATATATTTTAATTTTTTTTTGTAAAATTATGTTAATCAAGTTAAATAGATTATACAAGTTAATTCAATCTATTTATATAAAAAGAGTTGAAATAAGACGTGTTGTGTTGACGAATTTTTAATTAATTATTATATAAGTCAAAACGGATGACACGATATGAATCATTATTTAAATTGATCATATTATGATTTAAATATTTGATCCATTTACTTGAATAAACCGTGTTCAAGTTAATCCATATAATTAAATATCTATAACTTGACACAACACTAACACGAACATATAACACGAACTGCCACCTCTCCATTGAAAAGACAGTAACACATATATAAAGTAACTCTAAACCAATTTTGTTTCTAATCTTCTTCTCTTTCTATGGTACAAAAAACAAAAGTCCCATTACTTTTTCTTTTAAATATAAAAAGTCCCATTACTTGGTTGTAAAGTTGGTACCTAAAAAGATCCTCAAGTCTGTGATATCATCTGTAAACCATTGATGACATAGAGAGGACATCAGTTTGACGAGGTTGTGACCCAAAAACAAGTTTTTCTTGTTGGAGGACCCATATCTTTAAAGCTTATCTGCCCCCATTCAATATGTCCTTGGCCCCCATTCAAGTCGTCAAAACTACCCCATTCATCTGTATCCAGTTATCTCCGACTTCCATGTTTAAAAAAAAAAAAAGATTAGCAATGTTAGGCTATATATATATATAATTAACTCATTTTTTGTTTATTTTTTGTTAATCTAACACCATTAATCATATATTAAAAAAAAAAATAGATCTCTCCCACAATTTCAAAGATTCTTCCAATAATCGGATTTAACCCTGAACTTGTAAACTTTTGGGTTGGGATGTGATAGTTGTACCGTGTTTTGAAGACTAATTTGGAGGTAGCTTGGATTAATCGATTGAAAAGATGGAGTGGGAATCCAAGAAAAATATATGCTCATATATTAACCCCACAAGTTTATTTCCTTCATTTTTCTGTTTTCTTTTTTCATCCTCAATTTTTTTTTTGTTTAAAAAAAGAGATTCGATCATTGATTTTTTTAATGAGAAATTAAGATGTTGTCAATTTACTCCCGTCAGACAGACCTTTTTTCCCAAAAGTTTCGATTTTTTATTTATTGAGTAATTCTAGTTATAAGTTCTAAATACATAAATTGTGTGTAAAAATATGTGTTGTATTTAAAAGGTAAATGTTTTTACCTTACACGGGAGCTTATTTATTGAGCAGATCATTTTTCATATTTATTTCTATATAATTTGTGCTATTTCTTCAATGTCGGACTTTGACTTTGGCATTTACCTCGCAACTAGCCATTAAATACAATTGACTTGACATTAGGATGCCAAATTTTAGATAAGGACTGACTTCTTCAATAGTCAGTTAAAATATTAAAATATTATTTTTATTATATTGAACTGACTGCTAAATTATTAAAATATTGATTTTTATTATTTTATTTACTTCTTCAATAGTCTTGACATTGGGATGCCAAATTTTTAGATAAGGAAGAAGTCAGTCATTTGAACGTAGAATTATTTAAATTATTAAAATATTGATTTTTATTATTTTATTTACTTCTTCAATAGTCTTATTTTTTTTGAAATAGTCATTTATTTTTGAAAAATTTTATTTATTATTTTCACACATTATATATTATATTTTTTTTTCTCTTACTAAATATATGATAAATAGATAATTAGTAGAAGAATTTAATTAGTTTAAGAATAATAATGTTAGACAATGCTACAGGTCTCTACAAATTTAGAGAATGACAATCCGTTTTTTTCTTTTTCTTTTTAGTATTTTTTAAACATCTTTAATTATTAAAAAAATAAAATTGATTAATAATTACTTTTTTAATCATTAAAAAAATTAAAATATATAAATAAATAGATTTTGAGAGTATATTTGAAAGTTATTCTATTATTTTCTTTTGTCTAAATTTTAGCTACCAAGACATTTTACCTAACCCAATCGAGTTGATTCAAGGTGACAAAATATGAGGATTTAGCTAGTTAGATATTTTATCTAGAATGATGATATACTATATAGTTATAGATTATATAAGTATCATATATTTTTTTAAAATAAGTGGAATCATTTATTTTTTAATGTGAGTTTTATATTTACTCTTTTTTTTTTTTTAAATATTTGACATTTATTCAATCTATGATTGTAAATATGAGAATTGAATGACAAGAGGGATCCACTAACCCCGCCCAGAACATCGCCGGTCGTGGGCCCAAGTTGCTAAGCTTGATGGCTTTTATTTTTTTATTTTAAGCCTCATAGGCAGTTGAATGACACACGTTGACAGCTGGATGCTGCTATTATGTCGCCCCATCTTGACTGTTGGGCGAAATGGATTTACTGTTCAGCGTAAAAAAATTTTTTTTTTTTCTTTTCAGATTTTTTTAACATATTTAAATATATTTAAAAAATAAAAAATATATATCAATATATTTAAAATTACTTTCTTAATTACTAAATAAATAAATAAAAAAGATAAGCAGTCAAATGGAAGTATCTAATGGAGTGGGCATAATAGTATTTTTCTTATACATACATACAACGGTAGGTACAAACACATGTCACACAATTATCGGTTTCAATTTTCAAGCCGATTTCAAACCAATTAATGTCTACTACATGCCATGCATTTTCCATCATTTTTTTTTATAAATGAAAAAAATAAAAATAAAAAAAATTATTTGAGGGAAGAAAATGTTACTCTATTAGGACTGATTTGATTATATACTTCAAATTATTTCATCTCATCTCATATAATCATTATAATTTTTTAAAATACATAAAATATAATAAATAATTTAAGATTTTAAAATAAAAATAATATTAAAAATAATGTTTTAATAATATTTTATTCAAAATCTAAATGAGAATGAGACTGAAACTTTTTTTACATTTAAAAATAAAAAAATAAAATAAAATAAAGCTATCCGTGTGACTTGAGCATCATGTATTTTGACCAGTTTTTGGTCTATTGGACACAGATTTATAGTGTCTTGGGTGATCTCAGTCATGTAATCGAATAAAAACAAATAACAGGAAAAACAAAACAAAAATCACAATCACAATATTGATTTCCAATTCTGCGGCCATATCCTGATCGTGAATACTAGTATTTTTTTTTTTAAATAAACTTCATTTCATTCAATAAACCGAAATTACAACTATGATTTATCAATATAGGAAAAATCTAGACTATAGGCCAAACTACAAATCAGCTCTAGGGTATTTCTGCACATTGTGACAGACATTATCTTAACTTCTCAATGACTCTTTCCTAATAGAAAAAACGTTCTGTAAAATAGAATTGAATAGCCCACTCTGTCCTCTCAAGAAGGAGGAGTACGTGACATTATTGTTATGAACACCAAGTCCAATAGCCTATTTTTTCTTTATTAATAACTATACAACAAAAACTACAATACAAAACACAACAAAACAATAGAACCATAGAACCATAAGCATTGGCATGAGCCCAGACGACACGCCCTCTGCAAAAGCTCAAACGGCACGAGCACCCAGCTCGCGCACAAATAACAGCCTCCACTGCGCAGGCTAGCAGTAGCATCACCTACCACTCTCGACCTGCTCTTGCCCCAGATTGCGTCCGATTTAGCAGCTCAACACCTCGCTCAGGTCAAAAAATGACGAGAAGGAACAAAAACACTAAAATAACAGAGGGACAGAAACACAAAATGGCGTCAGTGGCGCATGCAAGACACACGCCGCTCTGAGAGGAAAGCCGACGGTCGATCTTTGAAGTCCTGGAGTCAAAGGTCCCAGAAAAGTCGAGCGTTGTGTCGGCAGAAGGCTCCTCGATGGTGCGTGATGGCCATGCTCCTACGAGCTTTGAAACTCCCCTCGCGTGTGCGGGCTACGCCACTTCGGATGGCTCCATTTTTGGTGGACGTGAAGCTCAGCAACGGGGCAGCTTCGAAGTGGGGCACGTGGTAGCTAAAGGCCATCGAAAAATCACGAAAGTCGATCCTCTCTTATTCGGCCTTAAAAAAATACAAAAACCAAAACCAAAACACTACACGGAAAAGAAAACGGACAAAGGAGAAGGGAGGGAGGGAGGGGGGAAGGAGCTGAAGCTCCCACTCCTTTCAGCCAGATCTCGAGTTTGAGAGCTTAGAGAGAAGGGAGAGCATTTTTAGTACTAGACATATCTTGGTAGCTAGCTAGCTAGCTTGGTTTCTTGAGCGTTTTTAGTACTAGATATATCTTGGTAGCTAGCTAGCTTGGTTTCTTGAATCTTAATTATGGTATCTTTTGGTTTCAAAACAAGATGACAAACAAAATTTGCGGGGACCATGAAGGAATCAGTGCTGCATATGGTATTGCCTAATAAATAAATAATGAGAAACATTTAATGCTGCATATGATATTGCCAAATAAATAATAATAATAATAAAAGAAACAAACAAATAAAGAAGAGCAGTGCAAGTATCTTACAAGTGTGACAATACATTCACATAAAAAAAGAAAAGAAAAGCAAGCGTGGCAATACATGGTATGAATGGACATAATCTACACATTTTGAGACTCCCTTAACTATGAATTATTTTTCAGTCGGGGTAGAAGATATAATCAAAAGGACCACTTCAAATTAAACCTAATAATTCACCACAGAGTAGGTTGAGAGAGACTATCACTCAGAAAAGTTGGCCTAACTCATGGGAAAGTTTTCCTCTAAATAACTTCGCAACTCAACCACAACAGATCTCTATAATGAGTTTCGCCAACTGATGTTCCATCCAATCACAAGGAAAAATCATCTTCAACCTCATAAAATAATCCCTTTTCAACTAGCATTCCAAAGTAATCTACGAGTCATTGCTGGCGGGGCTAATCCAGGAATATCCCGGATGTCCTTGTTGTTTGGGTTTACAATCTGAAATATAGAAGTGGAGAATTCATTAAAATAGAAAAAATAAATGGACATGAGCAAATCAATAGATGGGAGCAATGCAAACTGCTAAATATTATATTGCCAGTTGTTTCACAAGTTAATGGATTCTTCTTTTTCATTTTCTTTTTTGTTATAAGAGAAGATAATGGGTTTTTTCAGCAGCAGAGACTGCCAAAAAAAAAGAAAAGAAAAAGAAAGAAGAGAGATTTTACCTTAACAATAATGATGGCTACGACTCCAACAACAATAAGGAAGAGTAATGCCATTATACACCGATCAGTTGCAACCTAATGATAATTGAGGTAAGCAACAACTAATATTCAATATCTACCAAGGAAAACAAATAAAAATAAAACTGGCACTTAATATTTGAAAACGTCAGTAAACGGAGATTGACCTGCCTACCGAGTTCCTTCACAAGTTGAGAAGCTTTCTTGATCGAGAAATGGATAGAATCCAGCTCATTAACAATCCGACTCATTTGGTCAGTCTACATAAAAAGCAATAAATATCCTTAGTTCCAGTACCATTGGGAGTTTTTGAAACATAGATGAAACATGGTGAGAAATTGTGTTTGTGCATGTGTGTGGTCTGTGGACGCATGCACATGCTTGGGGGGAGGGAGGGAGGGAGGAAGGGAAGAGAGAGAGAGAGAGAGAGTAAATTCATTATGACCTAATAAAGTGTCGCAACATCCATTTTCTTTAAAACTGACATATTACAGACCTGAGCCTTTAGTGCTGCTGCCGTCTCAGTTCCAACATTGATGGTTTCATGAACAACCTGTTACAAACACAGATTCATTACTTTCTTTGCAATAATTTCAAACTTTGAAAACGGTAAAAATATTTGTGGAAATTACATTTCACACCGTATCACCCTTTTTTCAATTTCAACTACCAAACTACCACTTTTTTTATAATTTGCACCCTCAATCACAATATGACAATCCAGATTGTGCCACGTCCTATTTTTCATTGATCTTTAAAGTCAGGATCATCTTATGCCTTCCTTTTTCTTTTTATTCCATGTTGGGGATTGTATTTGATGTCAATTAGCAAAACAAGATTTATAATTTGAAAAGAACCTGGTAATATGAGAGTGCAAAACGTGCATTCCACAGGATAATTTTATTCTTTCTATTTCTTTGTTTTGTTGGGAGAAGGGTGTATTTGATGTCAATTAGCTAAATAATATTCCATAATTTGTTCAGGTCTTGATACAAACTAGTTCAAGTGATATTCAAGGAAGACTAAACAGTGCTAGTATGTTCTAGAACTACAAGATATAATCTGACATCTGTAACCTTCTCGTAACAAATAGACAAGTATTAGAACAACATATGATCATGGTATTTTCACAAGAAAATTGTCTTCGGGGATAATCAAACCTTCTTTGACCTCTCAATGACTTGATCAGTCTCATCCATCATCCGGTTTCCACTATCTACTAGCTGTTGATTTGTCATGGCTGCAAAACATATAGCATCTATCTCAGCATCCATTATACTTCATATTGGAGAATTGTTTACCGCATTAAATTAAATTTTACAGTACATTTGAATTTAAAATTAGGCATTGATTGCTCTTGAATACATACATGTACTCCAATTAAACATTACAGTTGCACAGCAATCCCCAATTTTTCCGATCATATAAAACAGCAATCCGATGTTACTGTTACGCTGGTTTCGCCATGCCAATGAGACAGTGACATTGTCAAATTACCATTACCATCTTTATTTTTCATATGTATGAATAGATGTGTTTACTCACTGCATATGTAGAGATGTGTATTTAAAAGTATTAATGATAGATTTATCAATATAACCTCTGAAAAGATTAAATTCAACAAATTTGCCAAGTAATGAGAGGTTAAAAGAGTTACTTGTACAATAGATTGCAGCCATCCAAGGTACTGTAATGCATCCAATCAAAATTTTTAAAATTGGAATCGATCACTAAAGTAACCACCCAAAGCAAGTTCACTTGTCAGGTACCTAAAATCTGGCATCTTTTTACGTGTAAATATTTATAGAAGACAAATATCCAGTACAAATCAACAACCAAACAGAAATTAGTTAAGCAGGTATCCTTTAATCTGCATGCCTTGTATACAAAAAGGCATGAGCAGTAGGGACATACCCATAACAAACTCTTATTTCAGCATAGAACACAGCCAAGAGTAGTAGAAGCATCAGTCAAAATTAGCATGCTGGTGAAAAGGATCTAAACTTACAGGAAGCTAGCATGACATTTTCCTCCCCATATCCTTCAGTGCCCCCATCAAAGAGATCAAGTCGCTTGTTATCAAGATTGGCTGCATATCTGTATCCAAAACGAGATGAAAATAATTCCTAAAAGAAATCAAAAGCATAGAACTAGTTCTCACTTCTCAGTGATGCAAATGATTTATAAACAAACCAAATTATCACACTACGCACATGAGCAAATGAGTGTCATCAAACACATCATGCAAAAATATTATCATCTTTCAATAGTTGACAGTTTTCAAATTAATAAGCAAGTTGGCCTCAATACAATCCAGTATCTTGACTCATCTAATATAGACTTCATCCAAACTCAACTAAACCCAGCTTTAGTGCAAAATGATTAAGGTTGAATACATGTATCTTTTTTCTCTACCATCCTATCTAACATCATGATCTCCATCACCTGTGTTTATCATGTTCTTCTTCACTACTACTAAATTTGTTTGTTGCCTCACTCTAATTCTTTTGTATTCCTTCCATATGATCAAATCACTATTTCTTAACACTGCATTTATGAAGTACTTTTGTACAAGACCAAGCCATCTTAGACAACTTTTCTTCATTTCTTTCAACATAGTGCCATCCTCACTTTTAAGTAGAGAAAATAATCATTTCCCAACCGGTGGAAGTAATATCATCTAAGGTAACTTAGAACAGTGCTTTAAAATGATATGGCTATTGCCACAATGTTCTAAATTCTGTCTCGCGTCTGAGAAAGTAGAAAATTAAAGAAGCTCAATACAACGACACATTAATATATTATAGTGGTTTAACAATATTAGCATCTTAGTTACCAATAAAGTGGAAATTTTGATGCTTTATACTTTTTACAGGTTGACACTTGATTGAAAGATCACATACACAAACAAAAAGAAGGGTGTGACACTCAATTTGGTACAGAGGAAGCAACGAAAAGTATAAAAAGAAACCTGATACTAAGAAAAGAACATGGCCAAAAAGTAGAGTATATGACATTCAGATATATTTAAGATGCATGGAATTATCTTTTGCTGCTTTGAGAACTAAATAACAGTAAATTATGAATGATGTTAACTTACTGCTTTTTAAGAGCAACGTATGAATTCAACTCTTTGATCTGCATAAAGTATTAACATCAATCAACAACTTGGAAACAATCAGTGTGCACCACATGGTACATATGCAGATTATCATAGGCCAAATAAAAATTAAGATAACAACCCACCATTGACTGTTTTTTCTCACTCAGCATCTTATTAGTGCCTGGATCATTTCTACTCTCCAAGTCCTTGACTTCTCTGTCAAACTCCTTGATAAGCCTGAGAAGACAAGCTGAATGAGTCTTTCTGACCACTGACCAGGAAAAGAAAAACTCACAAGGAATAGAAAGGGAAGGGAAAACACTTTCTTTTATTGATAAGTACAACTCAAGCACCCAAATGGGATTCAGCCCATGAACAATCTAAGATGGGAGGAGATGACATTTGATCCAAAGACCACTGGAAAAAAGAAAATGCAGACACAAACTCATACACACACAGAGCAGCAGCAACAGCATTATATAAGACACTTATCTTAGATGTCCAGCTTTGTGCAACTTTCAAGCATCAATTAGTAAAGTACAACATTGCATTTGGCCAGAAACTAAGCATCCAACATTATATTAAAATTACCATGATCTTTTGATCTTAGCATGGTAAAGTCCTTAGGCATTTTTTACAGATGTTAACAGGACATTCATAGCATAGGAACTTGCAGTCAGACATTTTTAATCTCGTGACTATCAAAACCTCTTAGTACCTTCATTTTTATAGCCCACCAATTTTATTTCTGCAATACGCTTATGGTGAGATCCTGGTATAGGAAGATAAAGATGACATCCAAATAAATACAGATCAGGGATTTGAACAGAACAATCAAATTTTGAATTGGGTCTCTGTTACTTCTAATAACTTATTTCAATTGGGCGGCTGCTTGAAAGCTTATCAGGTGACACACCCCCGCACAAATGGACTTGAAAACATCCAATCACCAGTATCTAATTCAAAAGTACAATCAATAAAACCTAACAGATTCAATTATCCAAAACTTTTAAATCATTCAATCATTGCTCATGATCTTCAGAGATCAAGAATCACCTGGCCCTTAGACATTCTTAGCATTAAGTTCATTGCATTACTTTCCTCCCACGACAAATATGTAATCATTAACTCCGTTACCCCAAAAAACACAACTTCACTAAACAAATAAAAAGAGCGTCTAGGGGCGTTGTGTGGTGTGTCCTTTGTCGGATACCTCTTACATTCGCGCATCTTTTCCGTGAGTTCTTCCAACTGCCTACTTTGCCTATTGGAGTCCTTAACCTTCTCCAACTTCTGAAAGCCATTTCTGAGAGAATCACATTATACGAAACAATCAGACATGAGAATACATATTGCGTCTGAAAATTCACAAGATGTTATGGTTCAGAAAGCTAGGTTTTCATCCATAACTGAGGGAATACTAGCTGCAAAATGCAATAACATTAAGCACCGAAACAAGTTTAGCAGAGGCTTTGAATACCAATATTGTGAAAAACAAAAAAAAAAAAAAAGAGGCGGGGACACCACCAGTTTCACATTAGACCACCAGTTTCACATTAGATAAATCAACCTATAAATTCCCCAACAATCTCATAGAAGATATCTAAGCAAAATAAAGAAAGAAAATCGTGATCCTTACGATAATGCTCGAAAGATGTCACCGATCTGTCCGTTGATATCAGCTAGCTCTTCGCTAATTGTGGATAAAGGATCCATCAGCTTATTTTCTTGTAAAATTGGAAGAAAATTTCCCGGAAGACTCAACCAATGCAGTTTCTGACGAAGGTCCAATCAGATCCGTAGGGAATCACAAACGCCGCAATCCGCATTCAATGCGGATTCAAACAAAAGCGGGAAAGGGTGTGAGCTTGGAGCTGAAACGGAATCAGAAACAAAGAAAAAAGCCTCACTAAAAATTCCCGAGATCTAATGGGAATTCAGATTCGTTCGTTAGCTTTCTGGATATCTGTGGGATAGGATCAGATCCAATACCGAACAATGTAGCAGGTTTCGTCGCCACCGAGGAGACGAAAATCGAAAGGCTTTACAGAGTATCCATTCCTTCTTGTCCTCGTGAATCCGTGATTTTCGCTGCTTATTTATTTTTTATTTTTTTAATGTTTTTGTTTTGTTTGTTGTTGTTTCGTTATTTTGGGTTTAAAACGCTGGTAAAGGGGAGGGGCTTTTTCTTTAATTATTTATTGAGGCGTAAATAGAACTAATTCGGCAGTTCGACTACCCTCTTTCCTTATTAAATGAACACTTTCTTACTACAAAGAACTAATTGATTGTAAAACTCCTTAATTTTTATATGAAAATTTTTAAACGTAAACTTTACGCTCTTACACGTCACTTAAAAATATATAATTTTATACTTTTATTCTCATATTTTATAAAATATGAGAATAAAAAATAAAATTATAAATTTTTTAAACAGTATATAATATGTGTGACTTTTGTATAGCACGACTCTTCTTATATAACTTTATTAATTCATATAAATTTGAATGATTTTTTCTTTCTAGTCTTAATGTTTTTTTTTTTTTGACAGAACTTTCTAGTATTAATGTTAAATTTACAATGATAATATCTTCGGGACAGTTAAGAGTACCTATCATTTAGAAAAGGAAATAACTATGAGTCATCTAAGACTCATTTTATTAACTATTAAAATACATAAAAATTTAAAATACACGAGCAGTCTAATTGATGAGGCAAAATCAGGAAGCTACTTAGCATTTTCCTTCCTAATAACGTTAAAACTTTTGTCTGGAAGGCATGTAACAACCTTTTACCTAGATGTTGGAATCTTTATAAACAAAAGGTATTGGAAGAACCCAGCTGTCTATTTAGAGGCTGAAACCTGAAACCATGGAACATATATTGTGGTAGTGTCATTCTACACAGGATGTGTGGGGTAGTTGTTGTATAGTTTTCCAAAAATCATCTCTACAAAATCTGACCTTTCAGCAGTTATGCATGCATTTTCAGCAGAGGGTATGTAAGGAAGACAAGGATCTTATGCTGTGTATAGCCCGTAGCATCTGATTTAGAAGAAATTCTCGTCTTCAGAAATTCTTTTGATCACCCTTTACAGTTAATTGCTCAAGCAAAGAAACATCTTGTAGAATTTTAAGATCTGCAACACTATCTTTCTCCTGTTATGTACCGATAGTTGACATTTCCTAAAAGGCAGGTGCCAAATAGGAGTTTTGTCAAGGTTAAGAGCATTGGTATTGGTTTCATCAAAAGCTTAGTCAAATGTAAAATATGATGAATTTCATTAAAAGAGAGCTGCATTGGATTAGCCAAAAAGATAAATGTGAAACTTTGAACTATAGTAATTTTATAAGTTTCTTCAAATTTCAAGAGCTACTGTTCACTCATCAAATCTATTTTTTATTCACTTTTAATCTCTAATGGTCCTTTTTATTCACGTTTGATCTCTAACTATCTTGTAATAATAATGTAAGAATTAAATTAAATTAGTGTAATCATTATGAAATTAAATTATTAATTAACATATAATTAGTGTAATTATAAAATATGAAAATAAAATAAAATATTATTATTAAAAAAATAATATTATATTATTATTTTGATGAATTCAATAGCTAATTCAATGTGGAGTTATGGATAATGAAGTTCTAGATATATGAAAAATATGTACTTTTTATCAAAATTTGAAGATAAATTTGATGAATCCAATACTAATGCTCTTGAGATATAGCTATAGCAAAGGAACTTGGTAATATTGGTGCTATGACGGTGATCAGAGATGACAAGGGACAAGTACTAGCTTGCAAACAATTACCTTGGTTGACTTTTTTTCACCTAAGGCCTCATCTGCTTTAGATGAGATAAGATAAGTTAAGATAAAAATTAAAAATTGAATAAAATATTATTATAATATATTTTTTAATATTATTTTTGTTTTGATTATTAGAAAAAGTTTAATTGTTTATTTTATTTTATGTGAAAATTTAAAAAAATTGTAATGATTAGATGATATAAGATGAGATGAGATGGAAATAATTGTTAAAACAAACTAGGGAGGCTCGTTTATTTTCGCATATGAGATGAGATGAGTTGAGATTAAAGTTAAAAAGTTAAATAAAGTATTGTTAGAATATATTTTTTAATATTATTTTTGTTTTGAGATTTGAAAAAAATTGAATTGTTTATTTTATTTTGTATTGGAAGTTATGAAAGTTATAATGACTATATGAGATGAGATGAGATGAGATGAGACGAAATATTTTCTAAAAACAAACGAGGCTCAATGTTGAAGCTTGGGGAGCTTTTCTTACCGTGTGCTTTTGTCTGGACCTGGGATTTACACAAGTGGCTTTTGAAGGAGATGCTCTGCAGATTGTTGATGCGGCTAATAGTGAGAAAGAGGATTTTAGTAGCTGTAGACATATATCATTTCAGAAATTAAACAGTTATTGTTATCTTTCACTCATATAAGAACATGCAAACCAGGTGGCCCATCACTTGGCAAAAGGAGCTTTTATTGTTACATGATGATGTAATAGTTTTAGAGGATGTACCCTTGAACATTTATCCTTTTGTATATGCTGATGTTTCTGATTAAGTAATGAAATGTTTGTGATGTGTTTAAAAAAACCAGTTAAAAAGATTAGAGAAAAGCATTCCTTTATATGACACGTGTTGTTGGAATCCCTCTAAATATATCTTCTTATATAAATAGAAGTGTTTATCACTCATGAACAGGTAGTCCGAGAGTATGATGCATCGTACTTTCTATTTATCATATGATGTCATGTCATTAAAAATTAATACGTACATAATGTTATTACTGCATCATTCGTACCCTGAGACTACCTAATAATTTTTTCAAGAACAGTACATTTTGTTTGATTGGCTAACATTATGGCCCATGAACAAAATTACTTTCTCATCCATCTCCCATTTTGTTGACCAAGCTTCTCATCTCCTTTCTGATGGGTTTTTTCATCCATCTCTGAAGTTTGAGATTACCCTTAGATTAATGGTTATAGATGCAAATGAGAGGGGCTTAAAGGAGAGATGAGATATTATTCAAGCAGGATTTAGACTTGCAGATTCAGATTTCAGAGTGGGCAAATCAGGTTTAGGGTTCTAGTCAAGCTGAGCAAATTAGAGATTTTCTTTGCTTTCATTTTCCTACTATCAAGGCTGAGTACTTCCGTTTGGGTTTAATGAGTTTTTTTTACCTCAATTGTCTGTCTTTGTGATTTAGGCTTACATTTTATGTTGTATGTCCATGGCAAATTTTTAGCTCTCCCAATTGTTCATGTAGTTTCAAGAGTGATGATAAAATACAATCCTAGAGTGTACAACTCTCGTTGCAAGAACTAGAAGGATCACTTCATGATATGGTTTAAGTGTGAAGCACATGCTCATGAGCGCCCCAATCTTGAGCGACCTAAGGAGTGAATACAACATCCGGTAAATGCTAGTGTATAGGTACGACAAGATCCAAGTGGTGCGCAAAACCTACAATGATTGCGAGGGCAAGGTGGTTTGAGTAAACCTCCACAAGTGGGTCTTTAACATCAGACAAATAACCCATGAGAAGGTGAGTAGCTCCACCCACTATCAATGTTTGCATCAAACCCTCCAAAGTGTTTATCACTAACATCCGT
This sequence comes from Juglans regia, assembly GCF_001411555.2. NCBI lineage: Eukaryota > Viridiplantae > Streptophyta > Magnoliopsida > Fagales > Juglandaceae > Juglans > Juglans regia. The sequence continues at coordinate 23,393,864 of NC_049902.1, read as the reverse complement.
CTAAAAAAGACCAAAGTATTATTTTTCAATATAAAAAAATTAAAAAATTAAAAGGTCATCTTATTCAAAACTCCTCTCTCAATTGTAAGGGTAATTGGCCCAAGTTCAACACTGAGGATGTGATGCAGACAATCAATTAATTCAATAAAGAGGTGAAATAGTTTTCTAGGCTACAAATTTATGTTTTTCCTGTTTTTGTTTAGAGCATATATGCTTGGTTGTTTACATTTTTACATTTGACTAGTAAGAGGGCACATGCAAGGCACGCCCGATTCCCCCTATAAAAATTATTTGAAACTTGAAGGAAAACAAAACAATAAGTGATGTTTTCAAAACACCATGGAAGGCAAGTGGTTGGACCCATGGGCAAGCAAAACTACTTAGCGAGCAAGGAGTGTTCACATAGGTGTATCTACACCCTAGGCGAGTAAATAGTGCTTGAACCTCAAGGCGAGCAATAGTGAAAGAGCATGAAGGTTCGGCTAGAGGCTAAAAGTGCTCACCTAGGGAGTGGTCCCAAAGGCCACTAAAAGTGCTTGCTCCGAGCGAGCACTATGTTGATTAGAAGTGCCCGCACTCTAAAACTCGAGCAAAAGTGCTCAAACTTGGGGCTACAATAGATTTCGCCACTTGGGCAAACACAACATGCAAAAAAGGTAGGTCCAGCGACTATGTTGAGTAAATGTGATCACCACCCTCGTGGCATGTACCAAGGAAATTGAATGTTGGACGGAAAAAATGAAAGTATGAAGGAGAAATGAACCTAAGAGAGAAAAATAAACCTATGACGGAAAAATGAAGGTAGGGCAAAAAATGATAATAGGAAGGAAAATGAACCTTGGACTGAGAACTAAACTTAGGATGGAAAATGAAGCTTGGACAAAAAATGAAGCTCGGAAGGAAAAATGAAGGTATAACGGAAAAATGATGGTAAGATAGACAAATAAAGCTCTGAAGAATAATGCTCAAAAGAAAAATTGATGATAGGACATAAAACTAGACCTGTCCCCGAGGGCGAGCAATGCGACCAAGACAAGCAAAAGAGTTTGCCTCATCCTCGGGCAAGCAGTATGTTGAACAAAACTGTTTGTCACCCACATGGGGCGAGCACTGTGTTGATCAAAAGCACTCAACTCCTAGAGGGCGAGCAAAGCTCTCATCCCACGGGGCAACCAAAAGTGCTGGCCAACAAGGCAAGCGCAGGGTGACTGAACCCGAGGGCGAGTGAAGAGTGCTTACACCCATGGCGATCAAAGCATGCTCATATCCAATGTTCGCATTGGGGCGAGCAACAATAGCTAGTATCCTAGGTAAGCAAATCATGCTTGCCTAGTGGGGGCGAGAAAAAGTGATCATCCCTAGGGCCACCAGAAGTGCTTAATCCAGGCGATGACTAAGTTGATCAAAAGTGTCTAGCACCCTCGTGGGTGAGCACTATGTTGATCAAAAGTGATCAGCACCTTAGAGGGCAAGTAAATCTCTCATCCCAAAGGGCGAGTGAATCACTCGAATCCTAGGCGAGAAACAACACTTAAGAAGTTCTCATCTAGCAGGGGCGAGCAAGGCACTTTTGCTCATGCCCTAGCAAGGCAAGTGCTCACACTTCCAGGTGAGCAATAACGCTCGCAACTCGAAGGGCGAGCAAAATTATCCGACCCCCATAGGAGCTTGAACAAATAGTACTAGCTCCAAGGGAAGTGCTCCTCTAAGAGTGAGCATTCAAAAAAATAAATGAAGTAATGTTTAAAAAAGTGCTAACATCCTGATCCCGAGGAGAGCACTTTGCTCACATTAAATGCTCGGGAATTATGCCTAGTGGCCATGGGAGCCCTGGAAAATTGTACCAGCTCCATTGGATCTAATGCTTACGTGGGAGCTTGACTTTTGAGCTTGGTAGAAACAACATCTCACACCCGGGGGCGATGACTTTACTTACATCTCAGTAGAGTGCTTGTGCCCCATCTCAAAACCATTAAGTTGATGGTACAAATACCCTAAAAGAATCTCAATCGTAGAACTATCAAGCTAATGGCAAAAATACTCAATAAGAAATCTACCTCTCAAACCAACAACAACGGCGGTGTCATGGGTCTCTAGTGCAAAAATGAAGAAATTTTTGGTTGCTATATATTTCCGTCTTTACCCTGGTCGCGAGTTGCATCGTGGTTAGATCCGGTCACATTGAAGCAGTTCTCAATCTTTGTCATGGGTGACGCCATGGTTGATTAACAAAACATGGTTATGCAATTTCTTTAGAGAAGATGAATTCTGAAGTAGAAGGAAAAGAGAATGAACAGAAGAATCAAGAACAAGAATAGGGTAGATGGAGAGTAGGGAGTGCGAGAGAAGTTGAAGATGAAACTGGTTCTAGAGATTTCTGGTTATCAGGTGGTTTTATTTAGATTATGGTTATTTCTGTCTAATTCGATTTGTTATATGGGTATTTTAGTCAATTCAGATATGTGGCAGAGACATTTTAGCCTAACTCAAGTAGACACTTTGGTAGGATCACCATCTACAGCAAAGGCATTTGAGTCTAACATGGGATTTGTAGAGGGACATTTTGGTCTAAATCATCACATGAATTTCTACATAATAGGCTCTAAACTCGCTATTTCATCATATATAGATATTTGTATTTTTGTATGGGTTTGAGAATAGGTTTGCATTTTTTTTCTATCTTCAAGACATTGTGTTTCACAATAGTGGGCTTTTCACTATGATTTTGTTGGGATACACATTTGTATCAGTAAATGGCATATATTGTAACAATATTTTAGTAAAATAGATTGCACATTTTCAAGTCTTCGTAGATTATGATGTAAACTCTGGTAGAGGATACTTTCTTCATATTATGAGTCTTCAACCATTATTCTCCATTAATCACTTGTAAACATGCATTCGATTGCAAGAGGAGTGTAAACCATCTCCTGCAACGGCTCATTAATAAATCTTAAATGTCAAAAGAATAAGTGATCTCACTGCCTCTTGCATTGGGTTTCAATTTCACTTAGAGTATACTGTTGACGATGTGTTTTGCGCACTTGGGACAAAGTTCCCCTTTGCAGTGAAGACATCACCTAATAAGATGAGATGCCCGAACTTGATTGGCCACCTTTGGCCAAGGGGAGCCTCCAATGACTAAGTTAGTAAGGAAAATGAATTTACGGCTAGCATAGGAAAAAGGGGAAGTCAAACATACCTTCGGTTTCTCTTCCTTTTGTTACTTATATCCTCCTTTCAGGGTCCAGTAGTCGTACTCCTCCAACGGCCTGTATGTTCCTATCCACTTCCCAAAGGGTCATACTGCCACATTTAATGCGGTAACCCTGTTAAGTTCCTTGTGTGCTTACATTGATACAGGCATGTCTTCTAATTGTGTATATCCATATATTTAATGTGGTGTGGCTCTTGATATGCTCTACAGTTAGAGGTGAATTCACTCAGTGGGCCACCTAATGTACTTTCGGTGACCAATCCCATGTAAGGTGAAGGGGATAGATCTTAGTCCCATTTAATTTTGTTACTTCAAAATTGTCTACTTCATAGATGACCAAATTGATTTTTTTTTTTCTCATTAGGAAAACAGTTTGATTACGAATATAAAGAATATAGCTAACAAAATTGCGGCGATTGGAAAAAATCGTCAGAAAATCTACTGTTTTCGGCGATTTTAGTCTATCGAAAATGTTCAAAAAATCGACAGAAATGGCATTCCGATTGACCTTTAAAATCGCTGAGAGCAGCTATTTCCGGCGATATGTTTCGCCACAAAAACTTAATAAATCGCCCCAAATAACTTATTATTTTTCTCAACGATCTAAAATTATCGCCATTAGGAAGTATTTCCAGCGGGTAAGTTTCGCCGCAAAAAAGTTAATGTGGCGATTTCATGTCGCCGCAAATAAATTTCTGCTATGAAAAAATTATTTCCGGCGATCAAAACTCGCCGGAAAATATGTTTCTTAAAATTTTAAAAAAAATGCACAAAACAGTATAGATATACAGTTTACACATGTAATTACCTAAGACTGATCCCAAACATATATTTGGCATTACTGTAATGTGAAATGGCTTGTCAATGACCCATCTACTTAAATTTTATGCATCTATAATGGAAAAGGAGAACAAAAGGATATAATAAAAATAATAATAATAATAATAATCTATCCTGCAGATGAGGGACAATTAAAACTGAGAAATTAAAAAAACTGAAACTGAGATGTGCATGTTTTACTTCTGAAACTGAGATGTCGATTTGATACATTGACAACAGTACTAATGGCAGCTGATATCTTCAAGCTATTTGCAAGTAAAATGATTATCAAGGGCATCTCTGCACCTGCTACTCTGCAAAGTTAGAAGCATTATAGTTAGTGGCCAGCTCCAACTCTTTCAAATTAAACAATTTAATATTTTCAACATGTGCTTCCCATGTAGATAATTGTTGTTGTAACAATAATCCACCATTTCGTTGGAAGAACTTCTTCTTTTGTTTCAACCTCCTCCTTTTCTGGACCACTTTGTATGACCACCATCCACCAATAACCAGAAATAATGCTACTGCACCAAGTCGATTTGGTGTCAGAGCCCTTTGCCCTATGTTATTATTCACTTTATTTATGGCAGATAATAAGTCCTCAGTTTCGAAGAAGCCATTACAAGAAGAAAACAATAGGTACTTCTTCATTAAAAAGTAAAACTCATAATCAGAGACTAAAACCAAAAACCTTATATATGAATCAGAGTGGTGCATAATGGGAGTAGCAGATAATAAAGAAAACCTTTTTTTTTTTTCTCTTTTGTAACATGCAGTATTCATGATCCAGAATGGTCTTCCAAATATTAAATTGAGGTCCCAAGAGATCAACATGCAATATACATGATCTGGGTTTCGCAAACTGACCCGCCATTCTCCCAACCTAAAACAGATCAACCCACCCCGATTCTCAATCATAATTCAAAAATCCAAATATTGAAATCATCAAATCTAAATATGTTCATGTGGTTAGCACCGAGAGAAAAAACAAATATAGATCATTTCAACATCTATTACACAAACAACCCAAGAGAAGCAATACAGATCCTAATGATAGGCATTTGACCACCAAGAGAAAGGCATTGCCCACGGCCGCCTCGGCCAGCTTCTCCTCCAGGTGCCTCGCCTCGCCAGCGAAAACGATGGGAGGGAAGGCCTCGATGGTCTGGAGCACCGAGTCCATCTCCTTCTGGTTCGGGTACTCCGGGAGCTGCAGCGCAGTCTTGGACTTCCAGGTCTCCACCGTCCATTTCAAATTCGATGCCGCGACGGGCGGCGTAGACTGCTTGGTCGAGGGCTCTGCAGCATGGACAGCCGAGATGCGAGTGATCAGGGGCTTGGCGTCGTACGCTTTGGCGGAAGTGGGAACCAGAGAGTAAGTGGGTTGGTGATGGGGGTGAGAAGGAGGGGGTGGCCGTCGAGGTGAGGTCGCGGCGGCCTGCTGGGGCCGTTGGCGACGGGCTGTGCGCGGCGGGGGGTTGAGGGAGAAGAGGGACTGCGGAGAGAAGGGGGAAGGGGGAGAGATGGCTGGAGGGAACGAAATGAGAAAACCTAACGCGGGGGATTTAATTTAATGAGCTTTTCCAGCGATTTTGACGCGCCGCTAATAAGTTCAAATGGGAGCATGTGTTTTTACAGCGACAATTTTAGCCGTAAATAGTAAATACTGCGGCGATTTTCTTTAATCGACGGAAAATTAATGCCGCTACAATTAATAATTTTATTGCGGCGATAAAAATCGCCGCAAAAGGTATAAATGTCGCCGCAAAAGTAAATTATACATTTTTCCTCAGTGATGTCCCAACTTCGCAACGAAAATTAAGCGGCGACTTGAAAATCGCCGGAAATAACCTCTATTTGCAGCTAATTTTTTTGTGACGATTTTAAAATCGCTGAAAAATGCCTGATTTCTTGTAGTGTATTTTACCGCCAACGAATTAACATGATGCTATCAATTCACAAAAATGGCAACTATTTTTTCTTTTTGAATCTCTATAATTTATATTCTAAATTTGAAAAAATAAGCTTCATTTAACAATAATGGCATAAAAAGGTGAAGTATAATGTTTATAATAAGATTATACTCAGCTTAAGTTTTAAAATTTACAACCATATTTCAACTTCAACCGATAGTTTTTCATTACAGAGCTAGAAGAGAAGGGAGGACATCAGAAATTAATAATTAGAATAATGTAAAATCTCTAAAGAGATTTTTTTAAATAATAAGAAATGATATTTTATAATTTCATGATGTGTAATCTTGCACATTTTCTTTTAAAAAAATTTGAAAAAAATAGATAAATCTGAGACCCATATGAATTTTTTTTTTAAATAACGGATCCCACTTGTTTTTAAGAGAGTATGCAAGATTTACATATTTTAAAACTGTATCTAACATTACCTTAAAAATAATTTATAAACTAATATTATTGGGATATAATAATAAGTTGGATTATAAAATAAATCTAACTATAATTTTAGAGCATTCGTAGTGGTGTAGGCAAAAGTATTGTGTAGTCAAAATTTGCCTAGAGCTGACCGAAATCAGCATGCATTGGAGTAACCATACCATTTGGTATTTGGCTTTTAGAAATAGTGACTCATAGCATTGGTATTGGAATAGACAAAGTTTAAAATTTGGTTAAAATCTCATATTTTGCCTTTTATCTATTTCATTTAAGAGAGATTCTCACATTAGATTATTCATTTATTAGTCAAAATAATAATAAAATATTATTAATTTAATAGTATTATTATTTTTTTTCAAGTTAGGTCCTAATATTTTCAATTTTATTCCATAAACAGAAACCAAAAGCTAGTGATAAATCAAAATCTAGAATACCAAACCATATTTGCAGCAACCAATTCTGTCATATATTAGAACACTCTCATTGGAATAGTTAAATTCAAATATAAGTTTTAGCTAATTTGACATGAATTTAAATTTGCCTATTTCAACCCTAAAAATAACACTCAACCTAAAAATTCTCCTCTCTAGGTTTCCTTTTCTAGGATATTTACGTAGGGGCTTTTCCACGGTCGCCTGTGACGTATCTTGATTTAGGTTTCTTGTTTGAAAATGGAGGAGTCCCTCCATCAACTCTATCAGCGTCTCGTTTTGACTGAGACGGAGAATGCAGAGGTGGTCCTGGAACCGGCGAAGTTAGCCGATGTCTTTCGGAGCGGAGGAAAGTGTTTGATAATGAAGTTATTCACTGAGAGGCATTACAATACAGAGATCTTCAAGAGTACGATGCGGAAAGCTTGGCATTTGGGGTCAGGGGTGAAGTTCAGAGATCTGGATTCCACTTTCATTTTAGCCGATTTTGAGAATATTAAGGATAAGGAGAGGGTTCTTCGGGAAGGTCCTTGGTCCTTTGATAAACATTTAGTGCTACTGTCTGAAGTTGATGGCCGGAGTCAAGTTCACCAGATTCAGCTGAAGATGGCGTCATTTTGGGTACGTATTCACGACTTACCTCTTATGGCTCGTAATGAGTATGTGGGTCGTTTATTGGGTGAGAAAATTGGGTCTGTTGAGGTAGTGGATGTGGAGGCAGGGGAAATGGAATTGGGGCAGTTTTTACGAGTTCGGGTAGCTCTGTCCGTCGACAAACCTCTTCTTCGAGGCTCAAAATTGATGATTGGGGATGGTGAGCCTGTGTGGGTTCGGTTCTCCTATGAGAGATTATCGAATTTTTGCTATTGGTGTGGTTGTTTGGGACATGGTGAGAGGGATTGTGTCAATGTCAAACGGGGACCAGAGGTGCATTCAAGGAAGGATTATCCCTATGGTCCGTGGTTGCGTGCAGGTAGTGGGTTTAGAGTTCGCGCACCTGCTGGGACAAACAGAGGATCCAATCCAGTGAAACATACTCCAACAAATCCTTTGGAATCAAAGGATGCCACGGAAAAGGGGGCAGAGGTAGTGGAGGAAGGAATGCTTTCCCCGCCAGTTTTTCATGCTGAACCGATGGTAGTTACGGCTGGAGTGGAGGTGGACCTGCAGGCACAAGGTAGTTATGGGATGGCTGAGGTGGGAGAGAAAGCTGGCACTGAAAAGGATTCTCTGGAAGTTTCGAGTCACAAGTCGGGTGCAGTTGCCAGTGACATGCTTGGGCCTGGTGGGCCAGAAGTTATGCGGCTCACTTTTACAAGGGTTAAAAACAAAGAAAAGCCTGCTACTAAACCGGATGGGCTGCGGAGCAAGAAGTGGAAATGCACTTCTCTATTGCATGAAACGACACCTAGTATTCCTGGGGGTGATTCTGTGAAGGGGGCATCCAGAAAACGAAAGGGGCTTTTAGAGGACGATTTTTCTGGCGCAAGACCAGTGAAGCGATTTCAAGCTAACCCCAATTTTGCTGAAGCTACGAAGTCTGTTGATGATGAGGCTGCGAAGAAAGTACAAAAACCAGAGATATCGGCTGTGGCTGTGGATCAGCACCGCCAGGAGCCATGAAAATTTGTAGTTGGAATGCACGTGGGCTTGGGAACCCACGTGGCATTCGTACACTCTGTGACCTTATACAGAGGGAAGCGCTCGAGGTTTTGTTCTTACATGAGACTAGACTGACCACCCGTGAAGTTGAATCTTGTAAGTATAAGTTTGGTTTTAAAAATTGTTTGGCTATTAGTTCTCAGGGTAGAAAAGGGGGTATTGCGTTATTATGGAATGCTGAATTTGATCTTTCAGTTATTAATTATTCTCTGAATCATGTTGATGCTGTGATAAAGGATCCTAATTTGAGGAGGGGATACTGGTTTCTAACTGCTGTGTACGGCTTTCCTGAGACTCACTTAAGATATCAAACTTGGAGTTTGCTTAGAATGTTGTGTCGAGCAAATGATAACCCTTAGATGGTGATGGGGGATTTTAATGAATTAATGTATTCTCATGAAAAATGTGGTGATAGACCTGGGCCTGACAGTCAGCTTTATGCTTTTAGAGAGGTTGTCGAAGAATGTAATTTGAGGGATTTGGGATTCTCAGGTCCAAAGTTTACGTGGTCAAATAGGAGACATGGGGATCAATGTATTAGTGAAAGGATTGATAGGTTCTTGGTCAACTCTGCTTGGTGGGATAGTTTTCCGAATGCCAGAGTAACACATGGGGTGGCAGCCTACTCGGACCACTTGCCTATCTGGGTGAATTTGGAGGGGGCCCCTTGCCCTCGCGCTATTAAAAAATCCTTTAAATTTGAGGCCATGGGGGTGGGTGAGAAAGCTTGTGAAGATATTATAAAAGGTGTTTGGGAAAGGAGTGCTGGCTCAACTAATATGGAAGTTGTTTCTGGTTTAATTAATGAATGTGGAGCTAAATTACAGGGGTGGAATAAACAATGTTTTGGAAATGTCCAAACCCAGCTCGGTAAAGCACAGCAAACATTACATAGTTTACAAGAGAGGGGCCTGGATTTGGTTTCCACAGCAGCTATGAATTTTGCAAGAGATGAAGTACAAATTTGGTTGGAGAGAAAAGAGGTTATGTGGAGACAACGTTCTAAGGCTTTGTGGCTCAAAGAAGGTGATAGTAATACTAAATATTTTCATATGAAGGCATCTCAAAGAAAGAGGAAGAACCAGATTTTGAAGATCCAAGATGAGAGCGGCTGTTGGCAAGAGGATTCTCAGCGGGATAGGGTTATTCTGGATTATTTTCAGACTCTTTTTACAAGCTCTGCCCCAATTTTTTATGGAAATTCTTTGGATTTCTTGGCACCTTTGGCTGGACGAGTTTCAGGCGAGATGAACCAGAATTTGATAAAGGAGTTCACAGCAGAGGAGGTTAAGGAAGCGTTGAATTAGATGAATCCTACAAAGGCCCCAGGGCCCAATGGCATGTCCCCAATATTTTTCCAAAAATATTGGCAAGTGGTTGGTGATACCATGACTGCAGCAGTGCTGGAAGCCCTTAATTCAGGTTCTTTTCCTTCTTTATTAAATCATACACATATCACCTTGATTCCAAAGAAGAAGTGTGCTATTAAAATGAGTGACTATCGGCCCATTAGCTTATGTAATGTGACCTATAAACTTATTGCTAAGGTTGTTTCGAATCGACTTAAATCCGTATTGCCAAACATAATTAGTGAGAGTCAAAGTGCTTTTGTTCTTGGGCACCTTATTTCTGATAATGTGCTGATTGCTTATGAGTTGATAAATTACCTAAAGCATAAAAAGAAAGGACAAAAGGGGTTTATGTCTTTGAAGTTAGATATGAGCAAGGCATATGACCTCGTCAAATGGGGTTTTCTAAAGTCGGTTATGGAAGTGATGGGGTTTCATACGAGGTTCATTGAGCTGATAATGTGCTATATTGGGTCTGTTTCTTTTTCAGTTTTGATAAATGGTGTGCCAAGAGGTCCTATTTTTCCCACTAGAGGGTTAAGGCAGGGCGACCCATTATCTCCATACCTTTTTCTCCTCTGCACCGAAGGTTTGATTTCTTTATTAAGAATTGCAGGGCTGCGAAAAGAGATTTCTGGGTTGAAAATCTGTCGAGAGGCGCCAACTATAAATCATCTACTTTTTGCCGATGATAGTGTTGTTTTTTGTCGAGCAGAGGTGGAAGAAAACAGAAGGATACAAGCGTTATTGGAAAGATACGAAGCTATTTCAGGGCAAAGGATTAATAAAGAAAAAACAGCTATTGTGTTTAATGGTAATGTGAGTGTGGAGAACCAAAATGAGATCAAGAACCTTTGGAGTAATGGTGAAATACAGCAATATGAAAAGTATTTGGGTCTTCCACCTGTTATAGGGAAGTCCAAAAAGAGTGCTTTTCAATCAATCAAACAACGGGTTTGGCAAAAGCTTCAAGCATGGAAGGAGAATTTGTTGTCACAAGGTGGAAAGGAGATATTGTTGAAAGCATTAGCTCTTTCAATACCAACCTATACCATGTGTTGCTTCCTTTTACCGGCTAGTTATTGTGCTGAATTAGAAGGTATGATGTCTAAATTCTGGTGGGGCCAAAAAGGAAATGAGAAGAAAGTGCATTGGTTGAGTTGGAACAAGTTGTGTCAGGCAAAGAAATTTGGAGGTTTGGGATTCAAAGATTTAAGAACTTTTAACCTTGCTCTTCTCGCAAAACAAGGGTGGAGGTTGTCCCAAAATGAAGAGTCTCTTTTGCACAAATTATTTAAGGCTAAGTACTTTCCTCATACCTGCTTCATGAAAGCTGGTTTAGGCAAAAGCCCCTCTTATACTTGGAGGGGGATTTGGGAGGCTCGTAAATGGTTAGAGGCGGGATGTAGGGAGCGAATAGGAAATGGGAGGGCTATTCATATATGGCAAGATCAGTGGATTCCGGGGCATCTTTCTTTGGTGGCAGAAGGGGTCAGGGGACGTGAGGGATTAAACTCAGTTTTGGTGGACTCTTTATTTGTTGACAATGTTAAAATGTGGGATATTCAAAAGATAAGATCTCTCTTCAATCCAAATATAGTTTCAGATATTCTAAAAATCCCTCTATGTTCTGATAATGTTGAAGATAGGAGGGTTTGGGCTCATGAACGTAATGAGGAATTTAGTGTGCGAAGTTGCTACAGATTTATCTGCTCTCAGGCTGGTTTTCAGTATGTTGAATCTTCCAACATGCAGGCTCAACAGAAATTTTGGAAGCATTTGTGGAAGATGAAAGTGCCAAATAAGCTAAAAAATTTTGCATGGCGTGCATGCAAAGATAGTCTACCAACTACAGTGAATTTAGTAAAGAAAAAGGTTTTACCGAATGCAACTTGCAGGCTGTGTTTATCAGAAGAAGAAAATATTGCTCATGCCATTGTTCACTGTGGGGCTGTGCAAGATTTATGGAGGATTTATCTCCCTGAGTTAATAATGGATAAGCAGCTGTCTTTGGTGGAGATGGCCATGCAACTTTGTGAAAGAAATATGGCTGAAAAGCTGTCTACTTTCTTTGCTTTGGCGTGGGGTTTATGGTACCGCAGGAATAAGTTTGTAAATGACCAGGTACTGTTAGGGCCTGCCAGTGTTGCTAAGAATGTTCATGTTCTGCTGAGAAGCCATGCTCAAGTTAGTATAAAGACACGAAGTGAGACTCTGAAGCATTATAAATGGCATCCACCTTCGGCTGGTAGTCTGAAACTAAATGTAGATGATGCGGTCTTTCCTGAGTGGGATAAGGCTGGTGTGGGGGCAGTGTTGCGAGATGAGAATGGCAGAGTTATGATGGCTTTTAGCCGTGCAGAAATTCCCTTGGAAGGTTCCGAAGGTCTAGAGCTTCTAGCCATCTTCAGAGGCATGCAACAATGTGTTACTATGGGTGTCTCCCATTTGGTTGTGGAAAGTGACAGCTTGTTAAGTATTGAGGCACTAAATGATGATAGCATGACTAACTCTATGTTGGGAGTGCTTTATTATGAGATAGCATGGCTAGTTGTTTTGTTGTTTGTTTGTTTTCTCATGTATATCGAGAAGGTTGATAGTATGGAGGTTTGGTGGAATTGTATTCCAGACTGTATTTCTCAAACTGTATGGTTTGATGATTGTCTGTAATCGTTTGTTTTCCAATTGATGAATGAAATTATCATTTTCTATCAAAAAAAAAAAAATTTGCCTATTTCATTCATATCCAATTCTCATATTGGATTATCTATATTTTCTTTATATAATAAATTAATAATAAAATAATATTAATTTATTTTTCAAAAACTTTAAAATTATTTAGTTTTATTATATTTTACCATTCTACTGATTATATGTTAATTAGTAATAATATTATAACTCACAAAAAAATGCTACAACCAAATCATAGTAAAAAGTAATAAAAAAATATTTTTTATTCCTTTTGGCCAATACAGTAACTATCAAATTTGACCCATAATACTAACTTACTGCAGCAAAAAGTCATCCCCTTTTACATTTGCATAATCCAATACAACATATTTTAAGACTCTATTAGCCAAACATCTTTGGCCAAAATTCGACTAAGAAATTCATTTTTATAAATTTAACTAGCCACTTTTTAATAATATAAAATAACAGGCTCAACAAATATTTTATTATTCTATTAAAATATTAATTTTGAACTATTTATTTATTTTAATTCTAATTGTAATTTATTCTTGTAAATTTTTTATTTTAATTCTAGTGGATATTCTTTATTTATTTTACTTATAAATTTTTGTTACTTGGAAAACTAATAGGAATTCTACCTCTGACGTGTATTCTATTGTATTCATTGAGCTAGCAAGTGTTGTAAAATTAAGAGTCGTAGTTAAGATTTTAATATATATATATATATATATATATATAAAGAAATTATCTTGAAAGTTCATATTCAAAAAGTCATCACGGTCGCCTGGAGGTAGAAGCAAGCAACAAAAAATAATACATTTCTACTTGCAGGGAGAGAAGCAAGTAGCGGAAATATAATATTTTAATCTAAAAATAATATTTAGTTAGTCCCTTTGGCTCAACAAATTTGACTAATGATATTAATCTGAAGTTAAAATTATTATTCATTTATTGATCTCATTATTACACTTTAATTTGTACTTTAGATATTCTTGGCTAAAATTAAATTTTATTGAGTTGACTACTAATAATCTAACTGTTCACAGGCCAAAGCATTATTTTAACAAAAACAATTCGTTGTCTGTCTTCTTCCCTCCATTCTGCTCGACGCCCACCTTCCTCTCCCTTTTTCCTTTGCCGAATCCTCTTTCCATTTTTTCTCTCTGTTTTTCTCTTCCCTTTTCCCTTCGCCGAACCCTCTACACCAGACCGAGACTCCCTCTCTCTCATTCTCTCGATTTTTCATTCTCTTTTTCTCAGTTTCCTCTATAGGTGGCCTTCCTCTTTCTCATTCTCTTCCCTCTACACTAGACCGGTCTTCATCTCTCTCATTCTCTATGTTTTCACCAGACCGAGACTCTCTCATTCTCTCTATCCACCGAAAACCTAACACTTTGCTGAAACCTACACCATGACTACGCCTCGCGGCTCATCTCGAATCCATGGGTACTCTCTCTCTCTCTCTCTCTCTCTCTCTCTCTCTCTAACTCGAATTAAGTTCCTAGAAATTTGAACTCTTTTATCAGAATCTGTTTTTTATTTTTTATTTATTTATGCGTTCTTGTTTACCCAGGCTTTTTTTTTTTTGTTTTTTTTTGTCAGTCATTACTGGGAAGCTTTGTGGTTCTTTTCTTCTCTAATATTTATTTTTCTTTGGCTTTACGTTTGGTTTCTTTGAAAATGGAGTAATACAGCTGAGATTGACGTTATGGGTCATGCGGCTTATGTTGTTTTGTTTTTTGGTATATGTTAAAAGTAGTTCGTGTTGATTGAGACATCCAATGAGCAGTGCTACTCATAAGCTTCATATTTTGTATATCCATTTAAAAATATATCATTTTACTTTTTTATCTTATTTTACTTATAAACATGTCCAGAATCATTTTCATTACGTTGGTAAAAAAGTAAAATTATATATTTTTAAATGAGTGTGTAGAGTGTGAGACTTATGTTTAGAATTTTTCGAGCTGCATATTACTGGGCTTGTGAGAGGCTCTTTTTGGTTCCTGGTCTTTGTGCAAAATGGAAAATTTCCTCATTTCAAAATATTGATGTGCATAACTCTGCTAAAGATTTTCCTCTGGATCCATTTAGATTGTTAATCTCAAATACATTTGGTTGGCTGCCTGTGATGAGGTTCCTGCAGAGGGTGAGGTGTTGGGAGTACCGCCAACACCCTTCCATTGTTCGTGTTACCCACCCGACTCGCCCTGACAAGGCTCGCCGCTTGGGTTACAAGGCAAAGCAGGTAACAGTGGCTTTAGATACTATGGACATTCTATGACGATGCTTGAAATATTATTTAGAAAACATTTCGTAGAGGTATTTTCTGTTGAGTTTGATATGAGGTTTGGATGGAGGTGCCTAATTCAACTTATGTATTTTTTTTTTCTTTCATGTACTTATTGTTTTTGTCCCAGCAATCAAAGTGAGTGTTTTCCTTTTTTGTAAAAATTTCAAGTTTGCCTCTGAAAGCAATAATTGAGAAGACATTTAAACTAGAAGTTACTTGCAAAATAAGTTTTTGTTTATTGCAATCAAGGCTTGATGCTGAAATCTTGTGGGATGCTGTACTTTTAGGGTGCTACTTAGGGGGTTTTGAGTTTGGGATTTCTAATGTTGAAGAATTAAGAGATTTGAAGATTTTACTGCCCATGCAGGAAAATGTTGGAAGGTGGTGCAAGATTCACTGGAATGATTGGCTTGAACAAGAATAACAACAACTACGATGATCTATTGCAAGGATTTTACTTTAAACTTGATGAGGGATCCAACATGTCCATTGACAATTTTGGAAGCCTGCAAACAAGCAACGGTGGAGGCTCTGTTGCATTGTTGTTTGCAGATATGGCTGCAGGTCTTGCAACAATTCCACACAGTTAGCCAAGTTGTTGTGGGTGCTGTCTTGGGATCCATCTTCTGTATTTTGTGGTTTTGGTCTTGGGATGCTTTTGTTCTACAAGCATTTGATTCCCGTTTATGTGTTTGAATAATTGTTGTTCTGGGAGTTGTTGGGTTTTGCCTAGGATTTCTTATACATGTAGTTCGTAATTGGTTTCGGGATGGGGAAGAATTCTCTAATTAAAAGAAAATTATTAATTAATATATGAAGAGTACTTGCAAAATATTACAAAAAATTGTTAAATATTATTAAAATAATATTATATTATATTATTATTTTGATTTTAAGATGACTAGTCCAATATAGATTTACCCAGCCAAAAGTTGATGTTATAGCCAAAAGTTGAGATTCTCTGGCAATGGCTACGCCATTATGTAACTCATTCATTCAAATATTCAACCCTTTCGTTTGCATCCGAGCTAAAAAATCAAAATTCACCAAAAGTCACAAACTAGTATATTGATAAAAGAAAATGGAAAATGGAATGAAAGACTTCTTAAAAAATTAATTAATTATCAAAAACATAAGGGCCAGACTTTCATTTTTGTTGAGGATAGGGTTGTAAAATGAACAGGCTACATGACAGGCAGCTTGAATTCGACTCGACTAAATTCGAAATCGACTCGACTCGAATATTAAATGGATCGTTTGTAAATATAGAATTAGGCTCGATTATTAAACGATATAAACTCGTATAAAACTCGATCGGCTCGATTAATGTTCGTGAACAAACTCGTATGAAACTCGGCTCGACTCGTATATATTTATACATATATAATACAATATATTATATATAATAACCAAAATTTAGATATATATATATAATTTATAATATTCATAATTAAGTATATAGACTTAGTGTTATTATTATAGACTTATAGTCCACTATATATACTATATATAAATTTATAATATGAAGAATACATGCAATAAATATACAACATAATAAATTTAGAAATTACACCATATGGTCCATATTATATATATATATATATATATTCATATTAGTATATGTATGTTAGAAATATGGTATATTGATATTAGTATATGTATATATATGTTAATATGCTACTGGTGTTAGAAAGATGGTGGACCAGTGGTGTTAGAAATATAATACATTCATATACTATTACTAATGTATGGTGGTGTATGATATACTAATATTAATATGAAAGAAAGATGGTGGTGTATTAGTATAAGATATTAGTATATGTTACTATGTATGATGATAGATAATATTAACATATCATATTAGTATTAGTATATACATATGGTGGTGTATCAGTATTAGTGGTGTATTAATAAGTTAATAACTATATAGTATTATTAATTTATTAGTAGTATAGTATTACATAATATATAACATTTTAACAGTACAAATTACACCATCTCCTTATCATATTAGTACAATAGTATTATAGTATTAATATATAATAGAACTATAATATTATATCATGAGTAATAAATTATAATGTTTGATAAAATATAAAGTTAGACAATGTTATATACTTATATATGTATAAAGTATAAATATATAGTTTTATAGTATATAATACATATAATTTTATAGTATATAACATCTGTTAAAACTTAAATATTAAAATATAGTTTTATAGGATATAACTTATAACATTGTACTGTTTTGTACTATAACTTAAATATTAACTTAAATATAGTATATAACTTAAATATTAATTTATAATAATATACTAATATATAATTTTATAGTATATAACATGTGTTATAACTTAAATATTAAAATATAGTTTTATAGGATATAAGTTATAACATTGTAATGTGTTACATGTTAGAGAGACTACCTGTATGACATTTGGAGTTATCGAGGCCTATGGATCTTTATATCCAAATCTGAGCCATTGATTCATCGCAAAACCCTAGCCACCCCACCCACTTGCAACTCGATTCTCATTTATCCTTCAGTCATTTCATACTTCCTTACTTATTCTCTCAAAGCCAGCGTGAAACCCTAGCCTCCTATGCTTCGATGGCTTCGTCGCTTACCTCATGATTGCCATGGAATGAAGCCTTGAATTGATTCTTGATTCTTGAAGGCTTGCAGCCATCAAGATTCAAGAACCCGATGGGCTTCTGTTTTGAATCTTGTGATACTGGCTGTAACTGTGAGAAACCCTAGCAGATGCAGCCGGTGGCCGTATTTTTGGGGAGCCGTGGTTGTAATCTCAGCCTCTGAGATCGTAGCCGGTCCTCGACACTTGGGTCATTAAATGCATGCATTTATGACTCTCAACCAACTGAATCCCTGATTCTATGGTTCGTGGTTCTCTGGTTTGTTGATTCGTCCGTCTATGAGTCGATTACCATTGTATTTTTCTTGTTTCTAAGCATTTGGCTAGGATTTGGTAACTTAGTAGATTTGATTGATCTTATCTAGTTATAGTTTTATCTTAGCATTTTCGAGAATTCATTCTAGTTCTATCTTAACTCTTTATACATTGTAGTATTGTTAGTTGTTACATTATAGATCTAGATCTAATCATCTAAGTACTTTGTTTGCCAAACATGATGTGTGGTCAGTGGTGTGACATTGTTCTGCCATACATCAATAACATCTCGGTCATATATGCATGTTTTTGTAGCTTTGTGACAGTCCAATGTCCATCACTTTGATTGATAAGTTTATGCTTTATTTTTTATTTTTATTTTTTGTAATGGCAGAATATGCCCTGTTAGAGCTTTATGCTGTTTTGCTATTGTTTACAATTACAAATATATGTTTTGAGTTTTATATTTCATATATGAGACCAGAGGAAAAAAAGCATTATGAAGAGCTTGCCTACAGATCTGTGCTTGAAGCAACGTTTACAGCCCACTGTGAGTTTAACTTATTCTCCCTCTTACCTAGTGCTATGTTATATTTATTTACTATAGATTTTCAATTTTTCATTTGCTTCTCTAAGTTGTCTTTGGTTATTTGTATATATTGTTGATTGGAGTGTGGAGATTTGGTTTTGGCTGTATGTTCTTGCTCCCAGTATTTAAATATGCTTTTTTTTAAATGTTTTGATTGATTAATTTGACCATGTCTGGTTCTTGTTTAATGCTTTATGTTCTTGCTTGAAGTATTTAATGATGTTTTATTTTCTTTAAATGCTTTGGTTGATAAATATGGTGCTTTCTTTGAACCTATTTTGGTTAATTAATCTTATCCAATCTGGTTCTTAATTCAACTATTTAATTATGTCATCTTTAACATGTCTTGGTTGATTAATCTGTTTCAATCTATTTTGTGTTATGTTCTTAATTCAAGTTTTTAAATATGCTTTCTTGAACCTATTTTGGTTGATTATAAATTATCATATATGGTTCTTGCTTCAACTATTTAATTATGTCATCTTCAACATGTCTTGGTTGATTAATCTTTTACAATCTATTTTGTGTTTATATTCTTTCTTCAAGTCTTTAAATATGCTTTCTTGAACCTGTTTTGGTTTATTATAAATTATCATATATAGTTCTTGATTCAACTATTTAATTATGTCATCTTTAACATGTTTTGGTTGATTAATCTGTTGCAATATGTTTTATGTTTATGTTCTTACTTCAAGTCTTTAAATATGCTTTCTTGAATCTGTTTTGGTTGATTATAAATTATCATATATGGTTCTTGCTTCAACTATTTAATTATGTCATCTTCAACATGTCTTGGTTGATTAATCTTTCTTCAATCTGTTTAGGAGGCACATCGAGGCACCAAGGCAAGAGTCTACTGAAACTGCTCGAGTCAAAATTATTTGACTCTAACATCTTTTGGTTGATTATATCAATTGTATCAGCCTTGCCTTTTGGAGGCACATTGAGCCATCAAGACAAGGCTGCCAAGGCAAAACTGTTGGAGTCAAATGTTTTTGAGTTTAACATATTTTAGTGTCCTTGCTTCTGGAGGCACCTTAAGCCATCAAGACAAGATTGTTTTTATTTTAGTTGATTAATATAACTTGTATAATCAATGTTTATATGCTTATTTTATGTTTTTGGTTTTGTGTTTTAAAAATATTAGACCCTAGCAAATGGATGATCGTATGAATTTGGTTGATCTGGTGGATGAGTACGAAAATGAAAACTCTATTGAGATTAGCCATGTAGAACCCATATCTGATGATGGTAGAGACACTGCAAATATTAATACCCCTAATACTGTCTCTACTGAGGGCCCAACAGATGTTCAAACAATAGCCAATGAAAGAAAAAAAAAAAAAAAAAAAAGAACTTCCAACGTATGGAATGATTTTGTCAAATTTGAACGTGATGAGACTAAACAGTCTCAATGTAAGTGGTGTAAATCTTTGTTTAAAGCATATCAATCAAGTTCTACGACTACACTACATAGGCACTTGCTAACTTGTTTGCCATACATGGGATTTAAGAAAAAATAGAAAGTCTTAGCAGTTAAGTCTAAGGAGAAAGATGATGGCTTTACTGTCTCAAGCTTTACCTATGATTGTAGTAGGGTTTGAAAGCTTACCTCTCATATGATACTTTACCATGAATATCCATTTTCTTTAATGGAACATGTGGTATTTAATAAGTTCATGAGTGCAAATACTCCATATTGGAAAAAAATGTCTCGGCCTGCTACAAAGAATGAATGCATGATAACTTATGAGACTGAAAATATAAAGTTAAAGGATTTGCTTAAATTTGTTAACAAAGTTCATATCACAACTGACATATGGATTTCTTGTCAAAAACTTTCATATATGGTAGTGACATGTCATTTTATAAATACTGATTGGCACCTTCAAAGGCGTGTTTTGAACTTTTGTAATGTGCCACCTCCACATACTGGCCTTCTTATTGCTAATGCTTTAGAAAAGTGTTTCCAAGGTTGGAGAATTGAGAATAAAATTAATTTAATTATTGTTGACAATGCAAGTTCTAATGATATTGCCATTAGGATCTTGAAAGATAATTTTAGATTGAAGAAAACATTGTCTGTAGGAGGGAAATAGTTTCATGTACGTTGTTGTGCGCATATAACTAATTTACTTGTGCAGTATGGACTTGGGGAGATTAGGGAGATTGTTGATTGTGTGAGAGATGATATAAAATATCTGGTAGCATCAGAGATTAGGCTAAAACAGTTTAGTAAAATTGCAAAACAGTTGCAATTGCCCTCAAAGAAACTGATTTTAGATGTCCCTACAAAATGGAACAACACATATTTAATATTGGATGTTGCAATTCAGTTCAAAGAAATTTTTCTAGATATGGTGATAGAGATAGTAGTTTTGAATGGGTTCCAACTATTGAAGAGTGTGGGCAAGTTGAAAATGTTTGTCAACTACTTGCTATTTTTAATGAAGTAACCAATATTATATTCAGAAGTGATTACCCAACAACAAACTTATTCATTTCTGAAGTATGGAGAATGAATGACATCTTAGGTAAGAAGAGTAGAGATGAGAATGAATATATGAAATCAATGGTAAGGAAAATGACAGTTAAGTTTGACAAATATTGGAGGGAGTGTAATCTATTGATGGCAATCACTGCAGTGTTAGACCCTAGATTCAAAATGGTCCTGATCCAATTCCGTTTTCCTTTAATTTATCAAGAGCTGGACGCTTCTAAGAATATTGATCACGTCTCTCAAGTGTTACATGAGTTATATGATGAGTATGTTCATGAATACAATTCGACTCTTGAGGCACAAAGAGAATAGAAAAATACTCGAATAAACGTATCCAGTTGTTCCTCAAGTGTTGGGAGAAGCATGCAGAGTGACCGGTCATTATTTAAATCTTTTGTTAGAAGTGTTGATATCGTGCAGCCTAATAAATCAGAACTGGACAATTATTTAGAGGAGAGTATATATATCTGTGAAGAGGGTTCAGATGCAAGTTTCGATGTCTTGGAATGGTGGAAAGCAAATAGTCTTAAGTTTCAAACTTTGTCCAAATTTGCTCGAGATATATTGGCTACATCAATTACCACAGTTAGCTCAGAATCAACATTCAGCGTAGGAGGTAGAGTCATTGATCCTTATCGAGGTTCATTGTCAACTGAAACTGTCCAGATGTTGTTATGTGGGTCTGATTAGGTTAGAGCATTTTATGGTCTTAAAAGATCATCAACAAATTCTGTAAGTATAATCTATTTATTTTAACTGTCTGTTGCTTTTTTACTATTTTATTCTTACTATTATTAATTTATATACAAAAATACTAATGCCTGTTTTTTTCTTGTCAATAGAAGGATGTTCCATCATAAACTCAGATTCTCTTGCCATAGCCATAGGTTCATACATACTCAGATTCTGTTTTTTTTATTATGTTTAATCTATGGAGCATTTGAGCAGCTTTCTAGTTTTATCTAGTTTGTAGTGTTTAATCTATATGTTTGTTATCTGATATTTGAACAGTTTGGTTCTAACTGATTTTGTTTGGGATGATATGAGTCATGATAGTTCAGGTAATTTCTAAGTTCTAACTTCTCACCATCTAGATTTCCTAAATTTCTTTAAATGGCAAATTAAATTTTGCATTGCAAACATCCCTTGACAATATTACTAAGTTTGTTAAAAGTACTTGAGTAATGATGCAAGGGAATAAAAATGATATTAATATTTTTTACTGTATCAGTGTGTGCAGGTTGTCTTGGTGAATTTCTTAAAGGTTGGGAACTTGTTGACTTTTGTCATGGTGAACTCAGATTTTGTATAAGTTTGGTATTTTCCTATCATTGTGATGTTGATAAATTTTGGTAAGTGCAGTCTGTAGTTGTCTAGCTGATTTTGTTGAACTTTGGTAACTTATTGTAAACTTGGTTTGGTAAAAAAAAAGGTGTCTGGCTATTTTTTTTGGCTGTTTTTGTTGAACTATGATAACTTGTTGTGAACTTTTTTTTGGTGACTGCAGTTGTTTGTCTTGGTTGTCTGGTTGATTTTGTCGAATTTTGGTAACTTGTTGTGAACTTGTTACTGAACTTGTAACTTCTTTCGTAACTTATTTGGTAACTACTTGTAGTATTAGTATATGCCTATTGAGTATTGCATACTTATGCCTGCTGGTTAGCAAATTCGATTATTCTTGTGGGCCTGTGGCTGACTGGCTGGTAACTGCCTGTTGTATTAGTCTATGCCTATTGAAGTTGTCAACTTGTTTACCTAACAAGTTTGTTGTTTGGCTGATATAAGTCATGCTTATTGTTGGGTCGCTGTTTTGGATCTGTTCTGTGCTAATTGCATTTGGTAACTGCAGTTGGTAATTTAGCTGAATCCATGATGCACATCTTTCTATCTAATTTTAGGAACTTGCTGACTTCTGTGACTCTGTCATGGTGATTTCAGATTTCAATATGAGTTTGAATCCCTAATGCACATATTTGTTTATGAGATTGCTTGTATAATTGTATTGTGTAACTTGTTAGAGATATGCCATTGATTTTTTAGGTAAATTAAGTTTTGTATTTTCTGTCAAACACTCATTTGACAATATTACTAAGTTAATAGTATTTGAGCAAAGGATTAAAAATAACCTTAAATTTTTTAGTGTATTAGTGTATGCAGGGCAACAATGTCAAGATTTCTAGCTCCATTCATCAACAAATGAGGACTTCATTCATTTCACAGCCCATTTTAATTTTTTTGAAGTTTAATGTATCTTATTTTGTAATTTATTGTTGTAATTTGTAAAGTATTTTTTGATTCACTAGTTCCATTATGATGTAAAAATTAAAAATGTTATTTAATGTACCATAGGTCCATAGTCATAATACTTTTGAATGTTTTATGATATAAATTTGTATTTAATTTATTATTTTATTGATGCATTTATTTTAATTTTATATTAAAAATTTTAGTCTTTAAATTTTGCCATAAACAAGGGGCTCGGCTTGTTAATTGAACCGAGCTCGAGCTCACTTCCATTCTACAAGAGCCGAGCTCGGATGCTATAATATACCCGGTTGATAAACAAGTCGAGCCCGAGCTTGACTCGAGTAGTGAACGAGCCGAGCTCGCACGCTCCAGGCTCGCTCGAACTCGACTAGTTTACAGTCTTAGTTGAAGAACTCATTCAAAGAGAAGCATATATGCATGCAAAATGGATAATATTTATAGAGAAATCAATACTCTTTTAACCGAACTTGATCGAGAATCTAATTTTATAGCAGTTTCTTTTTCTTAATTTTCGACAACCAAACAGAAAATCGCAAAACAATAAGAAAATACATCTAAAAAGATGAGATTATTGAGGCTTGTTCGACGGTAGAGGGCGACTACAAAAGAAAATTTAATATTTTTGTACTCATCCTCTTTTGATGTTATAAGCTGATGTGGAGTTTCGTAATTGGAGGGCACTAAGGGCTTGGTTTGTGCCAAGACTTTCGAAGTTATTCTCTTAAATTTTAAGTAGAAAAGATAAAACGTAAAAAGAAAATCCAATGGTAATGCTCACCAATCAAATAAAATTGAATAATTTCGAATTCTCTAATACCCCAACAACTAGTTCCATTATGATGTAAAAATTAAAAATGTTATTTAATGTACCATAGGTCCATAGTCATAATACTTTTGAATGTTTTATGATATAAATTTGTATTTAATTTATTATTTTATTGATGCATTTATTTTAATTTTATATTAAAAATTTTAGTCTTTAAATTTTGCCATAAACAAGGGGCTCGGCTTGTTAATTGAACCGAGCTCGAGCTCACTTCCATTCTACAAGAGCCGAGCTCGGATGCTATAATATACCCGGTTGATAAACAAGTCGAGCCCGAGCTTGACTCGAGTAGTGAACGAGCCGAGCTCGCACGCTCCAGGCTCGCTCGAACTCGACTAGTTTACAGTCTTAGTTGAAGAACTCATTCAAAGAGAAGCATATATGCATGCAAAATGGATAATATTTATAGAGAAATCAATACTCTTTTAACCGAACTTGATCGAGAATCTAATTTTATAGCAGTTTCTTTTTCTTAATTTTCGACAACCAAACAGAAAATCGCAAAACAATAAGAAAATACATCTAAAAAGATGAGATTATTGAGGCTTGTTCGACGGTAGAGGGCGACTACAAAAGAAAATTTAATATTTTTGTACTCATCCTCTTTTGATGTTATAAGCTGATGTGGAGTTTCGTAATTGGAGGGCACTAAGGGCTTGGTTTGTGCCAAGACTTTCGAAGTTATTCTCTTAAATTTTAAGTAGAAAAGATAAAACGTAAAAAGAAAATCCAATGGTAATGCTCACCAATCAAATAAAATTGAATAATTTCGAATTCTCTAATACCCCAACAACATTAATTGGCGAATTTTGAATTCAAGATATAATTGGATCGTGCTACACTATTTGGCTGTAACATATATTGTATGTGTTTTTTTTTAAGTTATTTTTTATATAATATTTTTTAATATTTTTTAAAAAATAAAATAAATTTAGAACATTATTAAAAATACTTTCTTAATCAAGAAGTAAAAAAGAAAATTATTAAAAAATACTTCCTTAATCACAAAGTAAAATAAAAAATCATAAAAAAATATTTTATATTTTACTTCATGATTAAGCAAGTATTATTTAATAATATTATAAATTTTTTTATTTTTTAAAAATATTTAAAATTATTAAAAATATTTATATAAAAAAAAAATTAAAAAATACACATTATAAATTACACTAGAGCTCCTGCGGGAGCTCCAGCATTTTCCTATATAATTACTGTATCGTAAGGCTGTCTCTGCTCAGAGGCTGGGTTCTCGTGCTGTCCTATAATTTCCAAGGTAGAGCAAGCATGTCATATTTATTACGAATAATGATATTTTACATCTTTCTTTTATTATTTAATTTAATTTTTTTTTTACTTTTTAAATTTAAATTAAAAATCTCATTATATAATATTTTTGTATAATCTTAAAAAATATAAATTCAATTAATTAAAAATAAATATATATAACTACGTTGATTAATTAAATTTATTTTTATTTAAATTATATAAGAAAATTATATTTTAAGATTTAAAAACATAATTAAATAATAAAATTATAGTGAATGAGGTGTCTATCCATTTATTATATTTATTGATATCTTTTCAATTCAATTTCAAAAGATTTTTCTGGTGTCTGCGTACGGCAATTCAGAAAACAAAAAGGAAGAGTGGGTCAGAGATTTTCTCCGATTCAATCGAAAAAGATATTTTTGGAAAGTGAAAGGGTCAGCATCAGGAGGATCCTATTCATTTATTGTGAATTGTAGCAGCCTGCATATTATAATCGTTACAGATCCCCTAGTCTTCCATCCTGGCCTATACCTTCCGTTCCTCAACCCAAAAAAAAAAAAAAAAAAAGCGCACTGCTACGTCCCGAATTCGAAATTTAAAATTTATTCCGAAAAGTATAATCTTTTTTATTTTTTTTATTTTTTTAATATATTTTTTTAATTATCATAAATATTTTAAAAAAATAAAAAATTCATAATATTATTAAAAAATATTTTTTTAATCATTTGGTTAAAAAAAAAAAATTTCCATTCTAGATAAATTTTAAATCCTGAATTCGAGATCTAAAATATTTTTTTTAAAAAAAAAGAAGAGTTCTAATTCGTGCCAAATTGTCTCCTTCTGTAAAATGGCAGCTTTTTTCCATCTTTTAAAAAATTACTTTTATAAAATAAAAGTAAAAAGAAAATGATAATATAATTTTCACTTTGCATAATATGTATAATTGGTTGTTTTTTTTTTCTTTTTGCATGTATTCTTTTAATATAATTTATTTCTTTTGACGCGGAGGTACATATGACAAGAATATCTTAAGAAAATAAAATGTATCATACACTCTTGAATTATCTCAACTTTTGTAATATGATGCTCTAATTTATTATCTTTTCTACCATTTGGACACCAAATGAAATGAAACTCCAATAGAGGTCATGTGTCATACATGAATGCACTATAATATTGATTCCATTGTTTAGTTAATAATGTCGATCATAGTAAGAGTTATTCTGATGGCTAGTTAATCAACATAAACTTGAGATTGAGATTAGGGAAAGATGAAATATAGAGAGAAAACTCTGAGAATAGAATTTATACATAAAAGTCAAAACTTACGAGCTGAGTTCAAATAGGTAAGAAAAATCAAGATTCTAAGAATTTTGCCCGAAAATGAAAAATTTCAATTATTGTCTAAAAAAATAACAAAGTAATAAAATAAGATTCTTCATCAAGAATATAAACCAGATCGAAATAAAGATCATTTCTTAAAATGATAGCAAAACATTACTATAAAATGAAAAAATAACTTAAATTGCAGATTCATAAGAAAAAATGGCTAATTTCAATATCGAAATGAGAACCACTAGGCATAACATGGTGACCATGACATGTGTTGATTCACAGTTATGATACCCTTCAAAGTTATGGTAAAAAATATTGACGCATGCGTAATATTGCTTAAATTTTCAAAATCTTTATATTTTTTTGTCATATTTGTGTTTATTTGCCTTTTCGAGATAGTGTGGCGCTATTAACGTTAAATATGTCAGTTCAACATCATCAGAACCAGAACCCATCAGTAAGTCACATTCTTGTATTGATTACCCATCATGTGCCATGCAAGCACTTATGGCAAGATGATATAAGGAATCATCTGTTGGATCGATTTATTGAAAAATAAAAAGGGGGAAAATAAGAAAAAAATTAAAAGGAAAAAAAATCCATTCAACATTGGACATTTAAATTATTTAGAGAAAAAAGGCATATATATAAAAATAAATATATATATATATATATATATGTATTATAGAACATCCAATGCAGGTCAGGACAAGTTGAAGGAGTATATTAGGTTTGGCTTGTTATCACAAATTATTTTATTTTATTTAATCATTATATTTATTTTAAATTTTTTTAAAAATTATAAAAAATAATTTTTAAAATAAAAATAATATTTTATTTTTTTTTCGAGACCTTAATTAGTCATTTCGAGTCGTAAGGAAAATTGGAAAAAGGTGAAAGGTTCAACACCTTTTCTCAATATTGTTTTTAATAATATTTTTTTAAAAATGATATTATTTTTTCTTTTAATTCTATTTATCAGTAAGATTGTGCAAACAGTCTCTCAAAACTGCAAATACAAAAATACAATTTGTCATTGTTTTGTGTGTGAATGAATAAACTCCCTTTGGCCACTTCCTTGCATGCACGCTTCGCGCCTTTTTCTCTTCTATTTTTCTCTGACTCTCCGTTGCTCCGTCTCTCTCTGTGTTCTCTTTCTCTCAAAGAAAAATGCATTGATTGTTGAAGGCAAGGCTCACCCGGTAACTGACGTACTCTGTACGTTTTCCATGTATTATGCGTGTTGTGTAAATATGCGTGTTTGTTGATTATCCCTTGTTTTGTTCTTGTTTTTGGGGTTTTCATAGGAAAGATTGAGGACCGATGATGAACTATAGCTTGCCCATAGCGAAGAGAACCAGGCACGGGAGAGCCCTAATTTACGAGGAGTACCATGAGGAGAAGAAGAAGAAGGAGAAGAGGAAGGATAATAATGGGGTTGACTCGGTCACTCCAAGCGTACCCAGTAGAGGTAGTAGGAAGAAATTGGCGGAGATGATTAAAGGCATTAGTCGGTTTGAGAGATTAGGGGCTAACCGTAAAATGGAGACTCAGAGCGAGACTGTTTCTATGCCTCGTAGAAGTGCGGAGGCCAGTGTGGAAGAGATTCGTGTGAATGATTGCGCTGAAGAAGTTAGTGAATCGATGAATTTGATGGGCAGGGAGAGTCTGGGGTTGAAGAATAAGGAATGTTCTAAAATGGAATTTGAGGGATTGGATAATGTGGATGAGATTATGGTGGATGATAGCGAGAAAGATGTGGTGTTTTTGGCTGAAGGGGTAGATTTGGACTGCGTGAACTCGAATTCTTCAAGACTGACATTGGGGTTGCAGAGAGATGAGGGAGTTGTTTGTATTGATGCTGATGATGAGACTGATTTGAGTGCGAAACATGTAAATGAAAGTGGTTTTTTGAAGTACAATGGGGTGAGGGGTAGTGACGAAATGATTTCATCGTTGAAGGGAAAGGTTGAGAGTGGTTGCTTAATTTTTTATGATAGAGAGGGTAAGGATATGGCGGCCAGGACTCGGTCGCGGTTCAGATTGTTGAATAGGAATGATAATGAGGATGGTGGTGATGATGCTGCATCGGCTGTTTCGAAGAGGAATAATGATAAGGATGTTGATGGCAATGTTCTCTCTGATTGGCTGAGAAGGAATGTGGATGAAGATGGTGGTAGTGAAGTTATTCTGGAGACATCGTTGGAATCGTCCTCTAGTGAAGATGACAATGATGATGACGATTATGAAGCGAAACAATTGCAAAGCTGCGAGGATTCTAAGAAGATCAGTTCGAATAGCAGTAGTCAAGAGGATGAGGAAGAGGAAGTTGCTGCGGAAAGCAAGAATATGAACAGAGGAAGTGAAAAAAGAGGAAGGCCTAAAAGATTTGACGCTGGGGTCAAGAGGAGGAGATATGGATTGGACTTCGTGGTGGATAGTGACAAAGATATCGACGTTAATAATCACGAAGAGGGTTCTGTTAATGCGCTTCATTATGTAGCAAAACGAACCCGTTCTCATTTTATTTCAAAATGCAGAAAGAAAAAAATGAAGCTTGGAACTTTTAGTCACCCCTTATGTGTTGATGAGGAGGAAGTGGAATCTTCATCTGCACATGATGACAGTAATGAAGGCGGTGATGATGCTTATGATGATGCTTATGAGAGTGAAGATGATCTTAGTGATGACGAGGCTTATCATGCTGACAAGAAAACTGTGTCTACTAGAGGCAAATATAAGAGTGACAAAGGTAATCGTGGTGAACGTGTGCAATCCACCAAGAGGATGCCCACCAAATGTAAGGGCATCCGCTGGGAGAAAAGTTGTAATGTCATGAGGATTCTTATAGATTCCATTTTGGAGAAGGAAGAAGTTCGTCTAGAAGAGTTGGCTTCTTCTGGAGATGAGGCTTGCAAAGATGAAAGCAATCCATCATTTTCCGAGACGTATCTACCCCTGAAGTTCACTTTTGGAACTGAGGAGCCAAATTCACCAAAGAAATCAGAAGATGATAAAAAGATGGATGAACTTTGGGCTGAGCTTGAGCTTGCACTCAGAGCTAGTGAAATTGGTTCGGTCGATTCTGCTAAGGTATGCTGTCTATGTGAAGATGCAAGCCAAGAGAGAAACATTTTTCAACTCATTTTACTTTTCTCATATGTTTCTTAAATCAGTTCATTTGGAGCCACGGTAACTTCTATTTCCTGTCTGTTCTGCATGACAATTTTATTTAATGGATTATAGTATGATCAATATTAGGAAGCCTGTATATTTCAGCAATCAAAAGTGCTAACTGGGTATGAAATGTAAACGACCTTTGTTTTTAGGTGAAATTGTGAATTAATTTGGTTTTGGTTTTTGGTCATGATATACGTGGTAACTAGAGACCCAAGGGTAATGAGTATACGTTTGCATGGCCTACTGATTGGGGACATTATTTGGTTTTTATGTTACTGGTATTAATTTATAAGAATGGAACTTGCATATCACATTTCGAACAAAATGCTTTTTACTGACAATGGATAATAATCGAGTAATCACTCATGCTGATTCTGCTGGTCCATGGATAGCTTTCATCAATTGGTGAAGTATCCCAGACATGTCTGCCATAAAATAGACAGCATGGTTTCCTTTATTTTGTCAAGTTTTGACAAAGTGGAATTAAGCTTTAAATAATACGAGTTTACTTATCAAAAGGACAAAAAAAAAAAAAAAAATCTTGGTATAATGGCTCAGACCCTACATCTAACTTTTGTGGCTATCCTGATCAATGGTTTCTTTCAATGCCATTTGATCCCAGAAACACCACATATATTATTTGTTACGATCGTTAGAGAACTTATCAAAAAAAAAAAGGACAAAAAATAGTAATAATAATAATGCAACGAGTTTGAAGTATTATGTTTACAGCATTTAAAATGCCATTCCATGTGATAGCTTACAAATGAAAGAAAAGGAATATGTGTAAATTCCTGGATTGATGGACTACATCCATTGATGACTTATAAGCTATGGAGCATAGATGGCCTATATTTTTTTTATTAATGATATGTAATCAAGCCAAATCTTTAATTTCTAAATGTGTTGTTTTAAATATGAACTTTCGATATTGTTTAACAACCTTTTATTCCCATATTCCTGCATGCATTTGTTCATTTTTGTGTGCTGTAAACTATGGCATCCTCACATTCTCAGGATCTGTCTTTGAGTGTTCTGAAGGCTTTACATGAACTATAAAATCTAAAATCATATATTTCTTTATTTCAGGCTGTTATATTATGATGCCTTTTGGCTAAATTAATTGGGCGTTCTATATATCTATATCTATATATATATATATATATTTGTAACTCTTTTAGGTATTGTTAGCAGGTATTGTTAGCACATCTGCTGCTTGGGTCTTTGTGAGAGTAATGTTTTAAGGATATGAAGAGCTTCATCAAAAATATATTTGTACTGAGAGTTAATTGGCCTGGCTGTAATGTGTAATGTTTCATTCACGAGTGTTTTATTTTTCTTTCTTTGATAAGTAGTTCATTTTTTTTTTTTTTTTTGAATTGCAGTTCATTCCATGCTGTAGTTCCAATGTCATTAGGCTGAAAATTGGGACTGGAAACATATTGATTAGAAATTGGTTTCCAAAATTGTTATGATATTTATATATTTACGTGCATGTGCAGGTGTGTCTTGTGTGCGTGCATGTATTCTGTGTGTCTTGTGCATGCAATCCTGTGTGTGTGTATTAAGAGCATCTTGCGTGTATGTGTGCGGTAACTAGCATGGCATATTTCCGTCTGAGTACAAGTGTAGAATTAAGTTTAATATGTGACGAAGCAAGGTTTTAAATGTTATTTTATTTTATGCAGAGCTTTTCTGGTTTTTATTTAAATTTCTGAAGTACTTAAGCATGAAACCCACATTCTTGAGTGTTTGAGTTAAATATATACGTTGCCATTACGGTATTTTCTACTCTGATTTCATATGTGCCTCA
This sequence comes from Juglans regia, assembly GCF_001411555.2. NCBI lineage: Eukaryota > Viridiplantae > Streptophyta > Magnoliopsida > Fagales > Juglandaceae > Juglans > Juglans regia. Next base: position 23,362,299 of record NC_049902.1, on the reverse strand, counting down.
TATTTATCGTGCTCTTTTCATTATTGTTAGCTAAAAAGGATTTGAGTACTTTGCTCGTAGCTCAATAGGCGATTGTATTGCTGACATGATTTGAAAATGAACATAGCACCATGTATAATGACATTTTTAGGCTTCATAAATGCACAATAAGGCTCAATAAGAGGGAGTCCAAGGTACCTGTTGCCCAGAATGTCTAGCATATGCCCACTGATGCTCTTGGCTACCCCCACAGAAGCATTTATATTTGAAAAAATGGGTCTAACCATGACCATTTATTGTTATTATTTTCTGGCCTTCATCCCCTAGCCGTATATGTACTCATCAAGACAACTACTTTTTTCTCTGCAATTTTTTAGTTTAGTTGACCCTCTCTCTCTCTCTCTCTCTCCATTTTGCCCCATCTACTCTTGGTGTATATGTTGGGGTGAAACTTGAAATGTTAAATGTTGATCAACAGGTTGAAAATGAAGATGCCCTTCCTCCAGAGGATGATGTTGATAGTGCTAGCCTTTGCCACCTAGGGAATCATCAGATTATTCTTGATGAACAAGTTGGATTTAGATGTGCATTTTGCTCTTACGTCAAAATGGAGATCAAGTATATTCTACCATCTTTTGTAAGTCATGCAATTTTGTCTTATTCATGTTCATATTAATCAAGATTTTGTTCTTAATCTCTCTGTATCTCTCTCTCCCCTTCTCTCTCCTGCAACATGCCAACATAGAATCATATTGATATTTTTTAGGATCTAATATTTAATGATAATAACATTACAGAATTCAAATTAATGCAAGTACTTTAACGCATTTGGACTTGACATTGCTAGCTGTTTAGTACTTGTGTTGATTTGAAAGCACAGTATATGATGGGCTATTAACTTGATAATGGGATTTCTTTTTTGAATTGGAGAGCATTATACTCTGTCGAAAAATATTCACTGATGTTACCTTGCAGACATCCACACACATTTAAATGTACAAAGAAAAGCTTGTCACATGTTAATTTGCATGACTTAAAACAAGAATTATGATGCTATTTGAGGTGAATGGCTGGTGTTTTGTGTCAAACCAAGTTTTTTCAGGTTTGCCGAGTTTAGTTGCTAATTTACATTTACTGATTTAAGATCATTAAGCCTAATGCTTTACTCATGTTTTACCTTCAACCTTTTTTCCCCATATAAACCTGTACTTATCAACTTGATAATAGAGGAGCTTTGTATCATATATCTGCTTTTCTTTTCTTTAAACGTGGTTTTGCATATTGCAGAGTACACATCCTTGTGGAAAATCAGACTGGAGGGACTCAGGGGGAGCAATGAATCACTCCATCTTTGATGAGCTTGGTTCTCAAGATTCCCTTTGCGATTCCTACCATGGCAGTGGATCCCGAGAGCATGCTGAAGGCACAGTGTGGGACATCATTCCAGGAATAAAAAGTAGTATGTACTCACATCAACGTGATGGTTTTGAATTTATTTGGAAGAACATAGCCGGAGGAATTTATCGTGACAAGTTGGAAAACCAAACAACTTTCTCTGGTGGGAATGGGTGCATTATTTCTCATGCTCCTGGGACAGGGAAAACCCGGTTGACCGTTGTTTTTCTCCAGGCATACATGAGCTGGAATCCAGGATGTAGACCACTCGTTATTGCTCCTTGCAGCATGCTCCTTACATGGGAAGAGGAATTTCAAAAGTGGAAATTCGACATCCCCTTTCACAATCTGAACAAGCCAGAGCTGTCTGGCAAGGAAAGTAAGTTTGCTGACTACATTGTGAGGCAAGTTGGACACCTGGAGAAAACAGATATCCGTATCTTGAAGTTGTATTCCTGGAGAAAGGATAGAAGCATTCTAGGGATGAGTTACAAACTGTTTGTAAAACTTACTGGTTTGAGAAAGGGTGAATTGAAGCCAAGTACGCAACATGCTCAGATCAGAAATATCCTCCTTGAGCTTCCTGGTATTGTAGTCCTCGATGAAGGGCACATACCTCGAAACTCCGACAGCCATATCCTGCAGGCTTTGTCAAATATCAAAACAGAAAAGAGAATCATCCTTTCAGGAACTCCTTTTCAAAATAATTTTGATGAGCTATATAATACTCTCTGCCTTGCACGGCCAAAGTTTGCAAACATAAGACATCAATGGGGTTCTCTTACAAGTTCCATTACCAAAGCCACTGATGACAGGCTGAAATGTGAGAAACTGAAGAAGGTTAGAGATATGATTGAGCCATTTGTGCATGTACACAAAGGTTCCATACTACAAGAGAAGCTTCCTGGTTTGAGGGACTCTGTGGTTATATTAAAGCCAGCCCAACTGCAGAAGAGCCTCTTTGATGAACTCAGTCATTATGCTAAAGGGAACCATTTTAAATTTGAGCATTACGAGTCTTTGATATCTGTCCATCCTTCAATCTTGCTTAAGTGTGGGGAAAAGGAGTTTCCTTCTGACCGGGATAAGTTAGAAGGATTGAATCCAGAGGCTGGAGTAAAAACAAAATTTTTAATGGAACTCATCCAGCTTAGTGAGGCTATGAGTGAGAAAGTTTTGGTTTTCAGTCAATATCTTCGTCCATTGACCTTTATGATGAATCAGCTCAAGTCTCATTTTAATTGGACTGAAGGGAATGAGGTGCTGTATATAAATGGAAAGAATGATGCAAAGGAGCGCCAATCCTCAATTAATGTTTTCAATGATCCCAGTAGCAACATTAGGGTATTACTGGCGTCGACAAGGGCTTGTTCTGAAGGTATAAATTTGGTTGGGGCTTCAAGGGTTGTTTTATTGGATGTGGTATGGAATCCATCGGTGGAAAGACAAGCTATAAGCCGTGCACATAGGCTAGGGCAGGAAAAAGTTGTGTATGTTTACCATCTCATTGTCTTTGGGACAAAGGAAGAGAAGAAATATTATAGACAAGTTGAGAAGGACTTGTTGTCTGAGTTGGTATTCTCTTCTTCTGACATGAGTGATGACCAGCAGAAACTCTCACCTCCAGACCTGAAGGATAAAATTTTGGAAGAAATGGTTCAACATGAGAAACTTAAACATATGTTTGAGAAGATAGCATACCAACAGAAAGAGTCCAAACTAATTGAGACTTTTACCTTGTTGGAAAAGCGATCTGTTGTAGCATCATCTAGTTCTTGAGGCTGAAATCATTCTCTGTTTGGTTCAAAAAGTCTGGTGGCATTAAAAGGGTTCCAGAAAATCTTGAACATTGACAGTACATGATGGAAATGATGCGAATGGCATGCTTCATATCTAGTCTGCACTCCTTTTGTTTTTTCCCAAGCTACCTAGTCTGCACTTGGCGATTCTCTGTTCTTTTTCTAGAATATTATTAGCTGGATTTCAGAATTTACAGCTTAGTCAAAGGTTGATGCATTTCAATGTTCCACCTGTGATTCTGGTGTATGCTCATGCTATACACACAACTCTTAACTTTTGGGATGGGATTGTGGAGCATTGGTAATGTGGTGAGTTACATATATATATATATAATAGGCAAATAAGAACGATAGTAAGATTGAAACCTTCAAATATCATCCGAGTTTACAATTGTTTCTCTTGTTTTGCCCACACATGCTTGGGATATCCATACATTTGACATTGTAAGTTTGTTTAGGCCAGTCGTGACTATGAGATACACTTGCATTGGCTTCCTGGTAGCTTCATATCCCTCCCCACTTCCAAAAAGAAAAACCCTTCATAAAAGGTGGAAATTTCACTCTTGCAATTGTGTTCTGTTGTTTTTCTCACAATGAACTAGCTGCCCTTGAAAGGGTTATATGATATTTGGCAAAAACTGTATCGCCATACTCTGCTGCCCACTGTAGTCTGTAATGGCAAGGGTAGGAAAGGAGGATCATTTTTCTTTTGGAAAGAAAATGAGTTTTTTTTTTTTTTTTTAATTTTATTATTATTACTATTCATTTATTCGCTTAAATATTGCACTACCATACGACTCAAACGTACTCGAGATTGTTAAATTTGCAGATAAAGTTCTAAAATGTAAATAATAATATATTTTGTGAAAATTAAGTTACTATCGAACAAACTCTAATATGTTAGATTAAAGAAAAAAAAGGGAAGCTTGTTATGTTACTTGATGATAAGATTGAGCTTGATTTTTGTTCAAATATAAATGAACTGAACAAGGGAGAAGTTTTTGCTCTACTCAAATAAAGTTTTACTTGTACCATTTATTTGTATTTTGGAATATAAATCCATATGTACGGTGACTTTGTACGGGCAAAATGACTTATTTAACCCTATCACTACCATTTTACTAATAATGTATTTAAAGTTTTTATTTTTATTTTTTTTATCATTTTATTTTAAGTATTTTTTTAACATCTTTAATCACTAAGAAAAAATTAAAAATATATATAATTTTACTAATAATCATTTTCTTAATCATTAAATAAAATAAAAAATAAAAAAATATTAAATAAAAAAAAGAGTAATAAATGAATAATAAGAGACTAATTAACCTATCATTTTCCTTATTCTACAGTCATATTCATTTCTTCTCTGCTCTCTTCGAATTGTTCCACCCCCTTCATTCCGCCCATCAACTCCCTATGCTACCCATCAATCTAGATCCATTTATTCCATTATTTTGATACTTTCCCTATGAAAATCTGGAGGATAAGACAGTAGATTTCTCCATAAAATATTCACAAATTCACTCTTGACTTGGTCAAATGGCCTGCGCCCACATTAGACAAAACTGCCTTTTTTTTTTTTTTTTTAATTTTCTTTTCTTAATTTGTATTGATTAGAAAAAGGTTTTTGTTAAGTTGGAAAAATCATTAGCTCATACGAACAGAGAATAACAATACTAATAATAAAGAATATATTTTCTTCTTTTCTTCCTGGAAATGATGGTGTACACAACTTTGGCTGGGAAGTTTATCCAAGCGCCAACTCATACGACCACTTGCATGTTTACAGGATGACTCTCAAGTGTTGTGAAAGAAAATCCTATGCTAAACACAGACAGCTGCTCAGTGTCCATCTGCACTCTATGTCTTGTAAACTTCAAACGCCCTATGCACACTTCTTGAAGCCAGCAAAATGGAGGGAACCTGTTTGCTCCTCAATCAGCCATTTACTCTAATGACCGAATGCGGTTCCAAGCAGGTACCTTTCGTATGCAGCACTGACAATGGAGCATTCACGGCAAAAGAAAGGAGAAAAATGGATTTAGAAAAGGCGACTTGTTTGTGCTTCTGTTGCTTTCTCTGTTGTAAAAGCTAATATGCTGTAGTGGTAGGCATTCTTTAGCGGATGCATAATGTTGATGAGGTAAGGTCTTAGAGGATCATTCATACGGATGGAATTGGTGTCTCGTCAATGTTGATGCCGAGATGCATTTTGTTTTGGACAGCCTTTACAGCAGCTACTCTTGCTGCATTTGCTGCTTTATTTGCCGCCGCCATGGCTCGGTTCACTTTCTCATCCATCTTCCCCACATCAAATGCTTTCTCAGCAGCTCGCTGCGCTTCCTGCTCATAAGACATCTCCATTAGTAATTGATAATTGTTCCAATAATTAAGGTTGCGTCTATGTTTAGAATAAGATTAAAATGCCATTGTATTACAAGCCTGTTAAGTTTGTTAGCATTGTTGGCTTTGAGCTGGTGTCTGTAATCAACCAGTGATCAGCTATGTGAACTGTGAAACCTCATCATAAGACAAACCAAACTCAATCTAATAGTTTCAGTGACCAGAAAATAACAAACACCACAAATATGTCCTGTCCTTTGACTGCCCAATGCACCTGGTCTAACAAAGAACACAACTGCATTCTTTTAGCCACTCAACCAGCATGCAAGCTAATCTCAGAAATTAGCTTACCCCTACATAACATTCCTATGTAAAAAGTTAATGTGGACAGGATTGGAAGTTGTGACAGTCAACACATACTATAACTTGTATCTTAACTAGGGAAATCAACTCCAAAGGTGTACAAATTCTTGCACTCTACCATTTACTTAATTAAAATAAAATAGCAAAATTCTCCTTTCACTGACAAAGGTGTACAATATTCCCCAACCAGACATCTTTTCGGATTCAGAGTTTATCTCCCATTTTGAGCATCTTCAGTTGCAAAATGGGTAGATGTCTAAAATTTTCTGAATTAATCATGATGGACATTCGAAGAAAATCCACATGAATATTATGGTTGACATTCAATTTTAATGATTTCTATAGTCAACACACGAAGTTAGGATATTTATATTTACATTCTAAAAATACAAAAACAGCAAAATAGATGTGAAATATTGATTGCATAATACCCAAGGCTTTTGGGCCAAATGATATCTCATTCCCTCATAAAAATGAGGAAAGTGGGTGAGTCATGGTAATGATTCAAGTTCTATGGGATGTGTGAATTTCTTATCAATCACCAAAGAAAAAATAAAGATATTGATTTCAAAAAAATATACGAAGAAAACAAATAATGATAGAATATGAAACTTCAATAGGAGTTACAAATCCGTCTAACAAGGTAGTGTGCTACTTTCCAAATTAGTATAGCCATTTGCCGTGTATGACCAGAAATGGAAGGATGGGTAGGTTTTGTGTCAGAGGGGCATTATTCTGGAAATTTTCCACATAGCAACCACTGGCAATGGTAGCTGCTCAAAACTTTTTACTTTTCAGGTCATCCATTGAATTTAATAGAGGGAGAGGGAGAGGGAGAGGGAGAGAGCATTCGTTACCCTAGGCACAGAAGAGTAAGGACCAAAATGGCATCTTTTTGGTTCTACCATGTTAGTAGTGAAGGTGAATGCATACAGTAACATTTGCTTATTCTACTTTTCATTTTGTTTAGTAGTTTTTCATTGCACAGGAAAATCCTATCACCAAAAGGGAAAAAATTAAAAAAAACCACAGTTACCTGGACTGCATTAAGAACTTTGGTATAGTTGACAGCATAGGGAGATCCATGACAGGTGAGTTGCAGGCAAGGAATGTCAAGAACCCCGTTTTGCCAGTGACCAGATTGTGTCTCCCCATTCCTGAAGGTGTATAAACCAAATCCCTGCCTTCTTCCCTCATGCCAGGATCCCTCATACCGATGTCCATTTCCAAACTGATAGACTCCAAAACCATGCATTTTGTCTGCAAAATATTCCCCAGCATATGTGTCCCTGTTCCTTCATTATCATATGAAACACATTAGCAAGAATGCTCTATCATGCAAACTGCAATTTGCGTCTGGTCACATGTGTTTATATTGCACCATGATCAGGAATAATTTAACTTAAAGGTTAGGAATTAAGACATAAGTAAAGAAGAAAACATTGTGCAATGCCATGGAGAGATGATAGAGACTAAACCACTGATTAATGTCACAAAATGTCAGAGAGCCATTCCTCAAGTTAGGTCAGTGGCCCATTTGGGTTGAAATCCTCCAGTATTAAAATTAAATTATCATGAGATTACAAATTGAAGTGCATTGTACACCACTTTTAATCAGCTAGGGCACTAAATCTAGCCCCTGATTGTAAGATTCTACAATTGATCAACCCTAAAACACAAAGATTAAACATAATTTAAAGAAAATTTTACGTGCTTATCAACAAATAAAATTCTTATAAACACTCGGCAGTTTGGATAAGCTAAACTTCAAGCATCAACATTGTGCCAAAGAGGACATCATACAAAATCTAATACAACCCATTAATGAAAATATCTAAAAACTGAAAGTTACAAGAATTCACCTGAAATGGTAACGACCAAGACCGTGTTTGACACCCCACTTGAATTCCCCCACATACTGGCTCCCGTCCACACAAGTATGGACTCCACACCCATGACACTGCCCATTAGACCACTCCCCAGCATAGACATCTCCAGTGTAGAACCTATACAATCCAATCCCATGCCTCAAGCCCTGCCTATACTGCCCACGGTACCTGCTACCTTTTGCCCACGTCTCAACCCCATACCCATCATACTTCTCATCAATCCAATCCCCCTCATACCTGCCTCTCCTGTGATAGTGGTAAACTCCACTTCCAGAACACTTTCCCTTGTGGAATTCACCCTCATAAACATCCCCATTGCTATAAACTTGCACAGAAGACCCTGAATTTGGCCTTTTTACCAATTCGGGCTTCGACCCAATTGACCAAAGAACAGGCGGATATGGTTTAGAGGGGCAGGAAGCTGAGAAAAACTTAATTGGGAACGAACGGCCAAAGAATAATCGAATCGAGGGCAGGCGAGGGAGTTCAAGATTGAGAGAAATTAAAAGGGCAGCGGAGAAAACTAGCAGTGAAAGGAAGTCAAGGATAAAAGAGCGGCGAGGATTGGAGACGAAGTAGTAAAGAGAAGGCAAGCAAAGGAGGATAAGAAAGCGAAAACGAGCTCGTAGCAAACGAGCACATCGCAAATGACGGAAAAACTTGAGGGCCAGTGCTTTTTTGGCAAAGGAAATTGAATACGAAGGAGTCGAGTGGGAAAAAGATGGTGATGAAGATTGTACATCCAAAGTTTTGTGGTGGGAATTATTGATAGGGGTTGGTGGTGAACAGTATGAAACTGTGGAAGGTGCTTGGGCCATTATAGGCCTCCTATGAGGCGCAGAACGAAGGGTTTGTGAAGCTGAGGGATTGCTGGAAATGGGTTCGCGGTGAAACTGGTTTTGGTGGGGTTGTGTTGGTGGGTTGTGGAGTGTGAGATGAGGGTGGGGTTTGCTTTGGTTGGAAACAAAGTGGATGATGGTGCTTAGTGAGTTGGATTGGGCATGGATTTGAAGGTGATTTTGGTGGTTTGGAGGAAGGTAAAGTGGTGGGGTTGGGTTCAAATCGGAAGCGACTTGTTGTTGAGTTTCGGATTTTTTCTGGTGCATTTACATATAAAAAAATTGATACGTATCGACTGTGTGTACCAGTGTAAAAGGTCTATGGTTTCTTTTTTCTTGCTGCAGCTAATAAGGTTTCTGCCTGCTGCGAATATCTGTGTATGCTTCTGCTTCTGTTTTTGGAGGTATTGATTTCTGGTTTTCGCCGAGAGAGAGAGAGAGAGAGAGAGAGAGCCGTCGGAAGAGGACTCCTCGTGTTTGGGACTTGGAAGTGAGTGAGACCTTGAGAACTAATATATATAGGAGGGGTTCTTCAATAAAAGACTGTGGCTTTACTAAATTTACTGATAATGCCACTACCTTTAAGGAAACTGGCAATCTAAGAGCATTCACATTGAATTTCCTATAAAATTTCCTATAATTTAGCTAAAAAGTATATTTTCTAAAAATTTTTTCTAAATTTTACTCATCTTTTAAAAACCTTCTACATCCCATTCCCTATCAATTCCCTATTCTATTAAAATAATATTTCTCTATTCTTTTTTTATTAATTTTTTCTCTCACTTTCATTTATAAATTTAACTACTCAATATTTTTTTTTATGTTTTGAATTATTACTCTAGTGAAGATTTTAAATAAAAATTTAAATTATTTTTAATATTTTTAAAATTATTATTTTTTTATATTTTCGTAGCTATTTAAATTATATTTAAAAATATTATTTAAAATTACAATAAATATGAGTATGAAAGAAAGTGTAGATGATTGGAAGAAGAATTAATTTAATTGAAATGAATAAAATATTGATAAAAGTGATTTAGGGAATGAATAGTGGTTCCCCAAATATAGGGAACCACTATTCATTCTCTAAATCTTTTTCTTAAAATAGGGATCCGGATGTAGGGAGATTTTTAGTTTATTTCCTAAAATATTCCTCAAATTATAGGAAAAAAGTGGTTTTAGGGAAGCTAATGGGAATGCTCTAAGAACTGAACAAGTTTGTTTCTTTCACTTGGTGGGTATTTCTTATTTCTTTTTCTTTAATTTCAAGTTTTGGTATAAACCAGAATAAGTTGAGATGTCATCAAAGCCTGCATAAGCTAATTCATACTTTATCCAAGGATAAGGAGATCTTGTGCTGGCAGGCAAATTGGGGGGGTTATTATAAGCCACCAATTAGAGCTCCGTGGTCAATGACCAATGGTGTTAAGGGTCTAATTTGTGGTATAAAAATATATTACATCGAAAGAGTTTTTGGTATGCATCGGTTAGTATTTACCTCACGTCTAACAATTATTTTTTTTATAAGGTGTGGGATAGTAAATAGTAACTGATAAAAATAATTATTCTTTCATCAATATTAAGATTTCGAAAAATCTAATTATAAATGATTCTGCATATTAATACATGCACTCATTCAATATGATTGGTCAGAAAGTATATTTTATTAAAAACAGTGCTAATTTGAATTTAGAATATAAAGACAATAATATTAATACGTAAATTAGTATGCAAACTTACTTGTAGATAACAAAACTCTTAAAATTTTTATCACTTGAGCCAACTATTAGAAATTATTAGATCTGTCATTAATCGACATATAATTACGATATTTTCTCATGGATTTTATCTTTTTTCTGCTTTTGTCTTGTTTTTTTGTAACCTATCTTGCTAATAACGTTCTCAATCAATCGTTGTTGTATCGATATACAAGAAGGATCCCCCGACCAATTTGGTCAAGTTGTAACATAATCCTTCGATTATTGTAAAGAAAACTGAAACTTTGTTTTACAAGGAAGGGTAGTGATACCCTTACCACGCTATACTACCGGTCTACTACTGATTTATTTTTTTAATTTCTTTCCTCTGCAGGTCAGGACTTCACAAGTCCATTTCACTGCTCAGATCACGCGATCTGATCGAATCTCAGATGAAAGTGTCAGCTTCTGACAAAAATAATATAAAATTCGTTTCTATCAATATTCAAAGCAAAATGGTAGCCCACGAGTTTACTCTCACATTTTCACCTTTCATCTATTTAATTTTAATTTTTTATTTTTTTAATTTTTTATTTAATAATTAAGGAAATAAAATTTAAAATAATGATATATTTTTTATTTTTTAAAAATATGAATAAAAAAATAAAATAAAATAAAATATAAAATTTATATCAATAAACATGCTCAATCATATGTTAAAAATGTGAAATTTATATTAGAAAAAGGATAATACTAATCTTCTCGCTACCGTTTGCATTTTTTTTTTTTTTACTTTAAGATTATGAAGGTGTTTTTTTAATGATGTTATCAATTTTTTTTTAAAAAAATATATATTTAAGTGTTAAAAAAATAAATGTAAAAAAAATAAGAAAAAAAATACATCAAAATAACTAACGAAAATCAGTCGTAGCTGTAATGCCATCCTAAATTTAAAGAAAATGATACTCTTATCACTAATTCTTACAGTTTGATATTACTGCTGAAATTTTTTATTTTTTTTATTTAATTATTATTAAAGTATTTTTTAATAATATTGTGATTTTTTTATTTTTTTTAAATATATTTAAAAATGTAAAAAAACATATATAAAAATATTAAAAAAAAAAGGACCAATTATACTTAACTGTCGGAGTAGCACAAAAGCTAAAAAAAAAAAAATAAGTCTATATATTTACGTCAAATCTTACCGAAAACGTGTAGAAGGAGGAAATAGTAAAACTGACAGAAAATTCAAAGTGAAGGGAGCGTGCAGCACTGCTGAGGCAAAATAAATTTTAAAAAATAAACGGGTAGTAGGCCGGTAGTACAGCGTAGTAAGGGTATCATTTTCCTACAAGGAATTCCATGTTGAGAGGATTGTTAGCCAATGCGAGCAGGCAATTCTGTAAATAGAGTTACATTCAAGGGCAATTTCCTAGATTATTTGGGTTGACCTTCAAACGGTGGTTGCTTATCTTCTTAAATTTCATCTGCCACTTACAACAAAATACCGTTGCAAAAACCAAAGCTCCCGTTAACGGTTAACCCAATTTTATGGGATGCATTAAAAAAGAACAAAAGTTTTCTTAGGTGCTGTTTCTATAGTTCAATATTTAAATACTATTAAAATATTTTTAATTTCTCTCATATTTTTTTTCTCTAATCGTTATAATTTTTTTAAACATTTTAATAAAACACAAAAACAATTAATTTTTTTAAATTCTAAAACAAAAATAATATTATAATTATATAATATTTTTACTCAAATTTTTCTCTCTTCTTTTCTAAAATTTAATAAAATTGTTAACTCAAATACTACACTTTTTTTTTAATGAAAAATAAATAAATATTTTGTTTTGTGGAGTCTTAATTTCCAAGATTCCACATGTTTGATACTTCATCTTCCCTCCCCTCTTTTAGATTAGATTGACGGGATTTGATAGATGTAGAAAAGGGCAGAACTGAAATAAGGGCATGTACAATGATAGATTAAAGGGTGAAGATAGGGGTCATTGAATTAGTCAAAAATGTGGACTGCCTGCACCTATATACTATATTCAAATCCTTATATCTGGTTAATGCATTAAGGTGACATGTCTTATTCCAGTCAAAAATGAACAAAATAGTTGAAATGGAGAGAGAAGTTATAAGCTTGTGATGGGCTCTTTTATGGGTTATTATTCCTTTTTTTTTTTTTCTTTTTTTTTGGGTCTTCCTTTCCTTTGACTCAAACAAATTTCATTTTTATTGGTTATAGATAGGACTTCCAATGGCATTTTGATTACTAGAATCATCCACTGGTCTTTCTAAAATTCATTTTTGATTATTAACCTATAATCATTAATTACTCATGTCTCATCAGTTTCTTTCTATAGAATTAATGATATAATTAACTAGGTAAGTGGTCTTAAGTTCAAACTTAATCACACGTTGATGACATTATTGTTCTTTATTGACACGGTTGTTCGAAAACGACTAATTCTAAAAGTGAATAGATACTTCAGCAATGATGATAATAATGTTAAGAGTTATGCTACATATAATTATTTTATATATTTTTTACACAATCTATTGATATGATTGATTAAAATAATTATTTTATATTAAAAAAAATGATACAGCTAATTATATTGTCCGATTGGTGTCCTGAGAGCAACGCAAGGACCGAGTTTTGTGGTGGAGTGACACATGGAATTTTTTAAACTTTCCATGGTAAGAAATATAAAATATTTAATAATTCATGTATGTATTCAGCAGCCTTTCCTTCCAAGATAACTAACTTGCTAGTATTTTATTTTATTTTATTTTAATATAGTTTATTCTTTTTTATTTGGCTGAGCCATTGCAGTTCAAATTAAGCTCCACCCATGCTGTGGACTTCTACTACAAATATAATTTATAAAAATTATTTCCATAGAGCCTGGTCTTGGTATACACTAGTGTTATTGAATTGCATAAAGGAATCGAACCACCTGTTGGTACTTGGTAGTTTCATCTTTCATGCAATCATACCGATTCTCAGATTCTCTTACATTCGAAGGTGAGATCCGAGGGTAGTATTTCTCTTTTCCAAAAAGAAAAGCAAAAAACAAAATAAAGAAACTATATATGCAGTTTGGGTAGTGAGATAAGATGATTTTATATAAAAGTTAAATAAAATATTATTATAATATTATTTTATTAATATTATTATTCCTTTGAGATTTGAAAAAGTTAAATTGTTCATTATATTTTTTATAAAATTTTGAAAAAGTTGTAATGATGAGATGAAACAATTTCACTATCCAAACTAGGCAACAAATAGATTTTACAAAAATAAATTCACAAATTGATGTAACTTGATGTGATACGTTAGAGTATAAAACTAATTTTATTGCATATCTTATGAAATCAAATCAGTTTGTATGTATAATTTTTTGTAAGATCTCTTTATAACTGTAGTACTTCTCAACTTATATATGTAAAGGTCATCTGACCCTCTCTCTCTAACTCATCGTTGCCAAGAGAATTTTATTTTTTTCCCCCTTTTTCTTAGGTAAAAAGAAAGGGAATTTAGTAACTTCACCAAGAAACCAAGCATGAATGGATGAGTCTAGCCGAGTTGGCTTTCTATATAACAAGGAATATATTTGGTAGCCGTCTGAAAAGAATGGGGATACCAATATCCATTATTTTTTAAATGATTGCAAGAAACAATTAAACAAGGGTAAGGCCTCCACATCTATGAATATGCAAATTGAGTCGGCTTCCCTTTGTTCTTATCCAACTTTTGCCACGCCCTTGTCCCTGTCATCTTCCTCTCATCCATGTCCATGTCCCCTTAGTTTTGCTATCAAGAAATGGAAGATAAAAACAAAAGACCCTCACTCAGTCTCTTTGGCAGTGTCTTACTTTTCATATACATTTTGGATTGGGACTGAGGCAAGGAAGAAGAAATAATGTACAAATGTATGAGAATGCGATAGAAAAAGGGACCTTTCTATTTGACGTTTAAAGAAAAATACCCTTTTTCTTTTGTTGATGAGTTTGTATGGCTATGAATTATGTATATAATAATCAAAGAGTATTTCCAGTACCCAGTTGGCATATACGACAGAGTCAATTATGTGCAATTTTGTGAGGTTGATGGAAAATGATTGCGGTTCGTGTATGAGAAAAAAAATTTGAATTGAGTTTTGTGCTAGACGCCAACTTGATAAAATCCATGTGATGGTTTCTAAATACTTTATTTTTGATAATCTGGTATATCTATATATCAAGATAATTCAAGTGAGATTTCGACAAATCATTCTTAACGTCGATTTCTAACCACGTGTTTATGCACAAATCACTTAATTTTCCTTCTCGAAATTTGAGTATAGAACAAAGAGAAGAAGGGATTGAGTCGGAAATATTAACAATGATTGATTCTATTGTATGATATAGTTCATTAGCATGCAATAATATTGATAAATATCTCATTTTATTTAGTCATGCAGCCATTTCACCCAGTTCTCTCTCTCTCTCTCTCTCTCTCTGAGTTAAAACCTTAAATGGTAGGATGAGCACAATGCATTTTGTGCAATCTATACTACTCTCAGTTAAAGGCATCCATAGACAAGAAGAAAACACAGCATGATCAATACTGATTCAATTGGCCTAGAGGACGGACTATATTTTATATCGATTTGGATGAAAGGATCAAAGGTATATGGGGTACGTTATTCAGAGTTGTCATAGAAAGGAACAAAGGGGCAACTTCCATTTTGAATTCATGAGGAAGGAAAGTACCATATGGGCCCAACCCATAAGCATTGACCCCAGATTCCGACCAAAAGTTCAATGGGTCCCAATAGCTGATCAATGATTGCCCATATAAGGCATTCTTAGGATAAGCCCACCACTTATCTACCTAACATTAATAATTCTTCATGCCTGCAAGAGGGACTCAAAATAATGGACTTGGCCCAGCCCCTTCCCTCGCCATCTGGGTTTCAACTCATTTTAATTATTTACTATTTTTTTTTTTCGCCAATCATTTAATGCCAAACTAAAAATTCATAACTAGAAAAATGATTGAAAACATTGTACATTGTGAACATGTTTGAAGAAGGACAAACTGAGAAATGCTATGTATCAGCCATTATTCATTTCCATTCCACACCTATAACTTTTTCATGAAGTGTGAGTGAATTTTTCATAAGGTATATGAGCATTTTTCTTAAGGTATGAAGTGTACATTGATGAATAGTGACTGATAAAAAAAAATTTCTCTATCCAAAGTGGGAAAAACAAACGGCATCAAGAATATGGTGCAAAGGGCATCATTTCCCTTTTTGAAAAAGGCCTACCATACATCGCAATTAAGAAAGTGACTAAAAAAATAATATAAAGAGCCCTAGAATTTGACTCACTTGACAACAAAAAGGAAGTGTGTTGGGAAAAGAGAATGCGAGATTCAAGTTGGAAATTGGGAGGGCATAAAGCAAGAAAGAAAGCTGGAATTAACATAGTTAACCTTCTGCCACCCAGCACTTGGATTAATATACTAATACAACTAGGGTTTGACATGTTCACAGTTGAAACCGAGTCACAACGTTCAGTCAAAACCATGAAGAGACGCTCATAATCTCATTCATCACCAATTTCCTACTCTTCCCCACCTGAGGGAGAGAATTATGATTCATGAACCCAATAATCCCAAACCTAGAGGCAGGCAACCAGGCTGGCTCCTAGGATCACAAGTGTAAAGCTAGCAGTCTAACGATGGAGAACAGTTTGGTTGGTATGCATCTGCATTCTTGCAACCTGGGATGCATGCAATATGTACACTGACGAGCAGACTTCTAGGTTTTGTCATGTCTTTTATTTCCCTCGCCTCCAGTACAATATGTTTGACAAGCACAATGTTTAAAGAGCAATACTATAAACAACGAAAAAAGAGACAAATGGTTTCATCTCATCTCATCATTATACCTTTTCTAAATTCCTACACAACATATAATAAACAATTCAACTTTTTCAAATCTCAAAACAATAATAATATTAAAAAATAATATTTTAACAATATTTTATTCAACTTTCATCTAAAACTATCTCATCTCATTTCACTATCCAAACGGGGGCCTAACAGAAACACAATCACGGTACTAAGGCTAAAGCTTATGACAGGAAATAATAGAATATAACATGATAAATCTGGTCATTGGAGAGGATCATGGAATTAGTGGCTAACCTTTTAACTACCAACAATCACGGTACTAAGCTTATGACAGGAAAGGAGAAAGCAAGGAAGGAATAATCCAAAAAAAAAAGAAATCAACTACAGAACCATTTCAATACCTACACTACCAAAAAGTACAAAGCATTAGAGAAGATCGCTGATAAGCACAGCTAAATTGAAAACTGAATACTTGCTTCACGTGGTTGCCAATGGCTTTACAGTTACTTTCAAAAACTTACAGAATAGAGGAAGCTGTAAGTGTGAAGTCCATCTATTTCTTAGGGCAATAGTCCAAAACAGAAGCTAAGCAATGCTAGCCCAATTGAAGCTTGGAATTCCTGCATCATGGCTTGTGAATCTTGAACCCAAACACTCTTGGAACATAGCTCAGTAACGCCTTTTGAGGCTTCAGGTGCCCATAAGTCATCAAGAAGAGGTGAGGAAATGTGGTTCCAAAATATGCTCCATCAATGTCTAGAAAGAGTTAAAGAAACTTAGGAAATACCAAATGCCCAGGGTGCTGTGCTGGGCCACTTAAAATGATTTGGACCTCCACACAATATTGCATTAATGTTGATTTTTAAAAGTAGTCCTACTACTCATATCATCCCAAGTGTAATACCCACATAACACCATTGACATGACAGTTATTGATATGCATATAACATCAACTATATAAAAAAAAAGGCTTATGTCTGCCATGTTAGCGGTGTTACACAGGTGTTACAAATAGAAATTTTCCTCTGAAAAATAATTATGATAAATATAGAAATAACAAGAAGGGGCTCATTCTAGTGTGACTAATAGACAGACAGAAGTGCGAAAAGCCAAAAAAAGGAAAGAAAAAGAGGGGAAAAGGGGAGAAAATGAAAGAAAGGAGGGAAGGGGGGGGGGGGGGGGGGTGCATATCAACAAGAGCACGTGTTGACACCACCTGGATATATGCAGTAAGCAGTTGCAACTACAGGTTCAACTGTATATAGGATACTACCTTGATATTTGGATCGAGGGTAGTAGATATCTTCACATCTGGGGCAGTATATCTTTACCGTGCTTGACCGAGGAATATCTGATTGACCAACTGGGAGGCAGGGTTGTCCACAGCAGTAAACTCTTGGGCATCTCCCAAAGTCATAGTTTTTGTACTTTTCTAACTATAAAAAAGTTCCTAAAATGTCATTCTAGCCAGAGCCAAAAGTTTACAGACATGAATGCATGCAATGCAAAATAGTAAACCAAGTTGAAAAATCTCACCATAGCAGTCATTCCTTTGCTTGTCAATATATATCTGAAATGAATCAGACCATAGAGCATCTCAGCTGCCGATTCAACTAACTCATTCTGTTCCTCTGTAAACATATCACCTGTATAATTCCAACCAAGGGAAAGTGCCCAATATTCAAATTGACAATTGAATGAGTGATTATAACTGGACATGTCACCATACAGTTCAAACTATCAGGAAATAAAGAGACAGGAACAAAAGAGAAGAAAAATAAATTATATGAGAAGCGCAATAAAAAAGGATACAAATATATCATGGAATGCTTCAACAAAATAGAAGCATTAAAGTGATGAACTTAAACAAAATAAAATGATCACCACAAGCAAATGGCTAATTTTAAAAGCAAGAAGATATGCTTACCATGAGACGATTCAACATCCAAAATCAAATCAAGTGCATAATCGTAATAAGGAACTTGACTGCTTAACCCACACAGGTTAAAATCATCTTGTATATAATCATCATCTACTTCACAAAAGAATTCATTTCCTCGCAGATTGCAAAACCATGATATCCAAGATGTGTCATCACCATCAGAACCACTAACGTCTGATCCTTCACTGTCTGTTTCAGATTCCTCTACAAAAGATGCAAATTAGCAAATATTGACAAGAATGTTTGCCCACAATCATGAGGTTATGATGGAATAACTTAAAAACCAAATAACACAAAACAAAGTATACTGTGTCAACCACAGTATGTGAGACTATATACGCAACAAGAAGGTGCTTCTTTCAGGAACAACCAAACATAGTAGAAGTGCAGCACAAATTGTGAAAAAACCCAATTGACGTTATGAAAATCTAATCAAGAATAGTAGTTGTGTGAATTACATAAATCATTTCAATTGAATAGGTTAGACCTTACACAGGCAAGAATAAATAATGCTGAAACAAAACTGATTTGAAAGATCAAAACTCCAAAAAAAAAAGTTTCACTTGGAACAAGGATAGGTTGTTGCAGTGACATAATTCTGTGCAAGCAACACTCTTTCATATCACTGAGGCAGAGTCACAGAGGCTAATTTCACATGATAAAGTAACTGCAACCATCCTATATACAAACATACAATATTAAAAGTTATAGATTACTATTTAAAATATCTGCCAAGCCATTTTGAGAAGTGATATCATCTCAGTCGCAAAATAATCATGCTCCTTTATACTCTTTTTTACTGGCACCGGGTATCCAAGAACAAAGCCCCGACTAATCCCGGGGCTGCACAGTCCCTCAACTAGAAGTTTCCGTTGCACCTCGGGTAATTCAAGGGGAAGTTCCCCTGGTCTGATGGCCCCTAGAAATTGTTTGCACCCAAGAGGATTCAGACCTGGAGGGAGCATGCCACCAAGACCAAGGCTTTTACCACTTGAGCCAACCCCTAAGGGTTGCTCCTTTATACTCTATATAGTCACAAACTTTACTAAGGCTCCTTTAGTTTTATATGAGGTTGGCTCCACTCTAGCATCTCTCATTCCATGATATCTTATCTCATGATACCGGCATAAAATAGAGAATGCTCATCTGATATCTTTGTCCCCTTAAAAACACGCATACAAACGACTAGGAGTCACCCTATAAACTTGATCTCTATTGTTCTGTGTGTGTGTGCAGAGAAAGAGAGAGATCTTTATGTCAATCGTTGAATTGCATGAATACCGAACCCCAAAAAGACTAAAAGAAAATTGGGAATCTCCTATCTTTACTTTCAATTATGATCTATCAAAATAATGCAAAATAAAGAAATTTCAAACGTAAATATTTCTGGAGAGATGTAGAGTTTCATTGTAACTTCAATCTAAAACTCTTAACTAATCCTTAATCCCAAATAAACTGGGCTTGAACACATATTATTTAGTCATTTTATGCATTCAAGATAATATTTACCATTATGATGTAGGATAGAAGTGAGAACAAGAGATAGAAGCAGAGTAATAGGAAATAGAGAAGAAAAGGAACCAGAAGAGAAGAGAGGAAGAAGAAGAAAGCAAAGAGGGGTTGGAAGGAGGCGGCTGTGGCACTTAACTCTTAATTCAAAACCTACATTCCAATGTTCCTTACAAGTCTTTAAGTAGTAGGGCAATACAAACCCTAAATGAAATAAATAACATATTAATAAAATAACAAAAATAGATGATGTCTTTAAATAGTAGGGTAATACAAACCCTAAATAAAATAGACAAAACATTAATAAAATAAATAAAGCATTAATAGGAGATGTCCTCATCACATTACCTCCTCAAGTATAAAACCTCTATCGCTACTTATATGCATGTTCTTCCAACCCATTTTACTCCAACAAAAACTAAAAATGCACATCTTCGTTTGAAACCCAGCATATGCAAAATAAAGAAAATGAAATAACAATGATCATGCTGGCCTTTAGAGCCAAAGCAATATATATATATATGACACCAAAAAACCAAGAAAACCAACCGATCTGCAAGAATTATTTCTGAAAAGAAGAGACTATTGATCTTGTCTCTTCTTCAATGAGTGATTTTCTTTCTAAACATTTCTCCCTAAGCAGCAAGTATATGTCCAGAATAAAATTTGGCTTATATCATTAAATACCAGACCAGAAGGTGTATAGATGTGGATCATCACACAGATGCTAATAAAGACCATGGTTCTCCTTTGCCCTTTTAGAGAGGGATTCTGAAACCGCTTACCACAAATAAAACCAGGCTCTTGATCATTTGTGGACTTCAAACCACTTACTAAATGTATATAGTAATTGGATGGCAGCAAAAGAAGGGTAGTTGGCGAAACTAAAAGACACAGTTATAGTAGCACATTTTAAGAAAGGAACGTTGAAGGAAATCTAGGGAAATGTTTGATACATAACCTGCTTCAAAGCATAGGAATGGAAGGCAACATGCATATATTACAGCTGGGAAACTACAAACATGTTTTAATGTAATATATCATACAAGACAGAGTAAGGGTGTCAACAGGATGCAAATGCACAGACTAATATTTTTTTTTATAAGTAAGAAGAATTTATTAATCTATATAATTAGGCAAAGCCCAAGTACACATGAAGTATATAAGAGAAAAACCTAATTAGAAGCTAATTGCTGTGAAGAGCAGCATAAAAGTCATTAAAGCTAGTCCCATTCAATACAATAGCAGAAGCCCAAGATAACAAAGTATAGAAGAAAAAATCTCTAAACCCTCCCATCGAACGTTCCCTATTATCAAAACAGCAACCATTCCTCTCATTCCAAGTAAACCACATTAGCCATAATGGTGCCATCTTCCAAATGCACAGACCAATACTGATATCTTACATGAAAAAACTTGGTCAATTTATCAATGCATCCTCTCCAACCACCATGTAATTCTTTAAGAATTTTACAAGAAACAATGCCAATGTCTAAAAATATTTTCCCTATTTTTGTGCTCATAACAAAAACGAAAAAACCAAGGACATAAAATGGCCGGAAATGAATATAATATGGCAAGGACAACTGGCAGGCAGTTGAAGGTGTGTGTGTGTGTGTGTGCATCTGCATATTTTAGTGTCTAATATCTATTGTGTGTCTGAGAGAGAGAGAGAGAGAGAGAGAGAGAGAGAGTGAGCAGGTTGACATTATCAGACTTAAGCATGGAAAAAAAAGTAGGCAGTTGTTCATTTTCATCTTAAACTCATTAAGATATTTTGAACTGAATTTACCCAACAAGTGACAGTTGCAGCTCCAATAGGTAATGGATGCCAATAAATCATACTATGGGCAAAGGGACGAGAAAGGTTATTCAAACTTTCCCCCAGAAGGTTTAAATCCATTAAGATGAAAGGAACTTCTATTCTTCATAGGTAGAATGTACCCTGAATATCAAAATACATTTTTCTTGATAAATTCAACATATATCAATTATACTTGCAGTTTCATAGGGATGAAAGAAAAATCACCAAAAAATCGTGTTGATCTAAACTTGTGCAAATATCTGACAAGCCATTACAATTTAAGAGCTTACATATATTCTTGGAAATTCTAAGCTCTCTGTCATAACAATAGTTGATTCGAGTTATCCAGTATTCTAAGTTCTTAAAGTAAACCAAGCGATGGTTGTGAGAAATGACCACAACTATTTTATGCTGCTATATAAAATCTCATGACCAATAGTTAACTTCAAAAAATATTCTAAAAAAAAAACATAAAAACCTTTGAAAAGAAGAAACTTGGAAACCTGAGCCCCATAAAAGGTGACGAAAAAAGGGAAAAAAATTGCAATGAAGATCGAATTCTAAAACTTAAGCCCAACATAGATACCCGCTTTACGCAATTAAACTTGTATTATGTATTATGTATGCACAGAGACGCAAACAGGTTTTTGTCATTCTACTAACAATTACACAACAATAAATGAAGTATTTTCGATACCAAAGACCCATCCCGCGTACCCAAATTACAATATACACATACATGTATTATGTATGCACACAGACTCAAACAGGAAAGAAAGAATAAAAAATTGAAAGAGAGAGATATAGTTAGAGACCATCGGAGAAGTTGTTGCTGGCGAGAGAGTCTGTCTGGTCGGGTGGAGGCTTGGCCACGAAGATGGACTTATCCTTGCCGTTAATTAAAGTAGCGGTCCGGGAAGTGGAGGGAGAGGATCGCTCCAGCTGCTTGTCGAGCGCGTCGTTGATCCGCTGCTTCCGATCGGAAACCGGTCCCACCTCGGACCTGGACCCAGCCACCCCTCTCTCTCTATACATCTCCTCGTCGTCCTCCTTGTGCACCCCCGAAAAATTCCTCCTCCTCTGTCTCTCTGTCTCTCTCTGTATATTATCCTCCCTCAAACAGACATAGCGTCAAATTAATCCTCAAAGAAAAGCCCTAGAGCTTGGAAAAATTAGGGTTTGTGTAATGCACGGCAAGGCCTGCTTCAGATAATTTCGTTGGATTCTGCTCGAGAGAGAGAGAGAGAGAGAGAGAGATGGGGCGTTAAGAACTAAAGAGGTATGTACATATCGTCGGAGGAGTGTGGCTGCCGATATATCGGCTCCGAAAGCAAGTTTGCTTTGTTTATGGGTGGGCCTGACGGAGAGATTTGTCCACGTGTCGTTCAGTGGTGCGATCGGAATAGTTGGACAATGATATTTTTTCCACATTTCCTGATTCATGTTTTTGTATGTTACATAAATAATGATAATTATTAGGAAAACAGAAGGTCATTGACCTTGTTTAGTAGTATTTAAATCAATAATTATTAAAATGATAACAACTCATGAATTATTAAAAATCGTCCCATTAACAAATAATCAATAATAAAATTTTATATTTTTAAAATATATATAATAAAAATAAAATAATTAATTAGAGAAGTATTACATCTACAAAAAGATTTAATAAAAATAAATTTAGAAAATGACGTAAAAAGTTAAACATATTTTACAATTAAAATAAAATTATATTTCGACGTATTATATCAAGACACGTTAATTTATAAATTTATAAAATATTTTATTGACTAAAGTGTTTTTCAATTAATTAATGACGTGGATATCATACTTATTCCTAATAATATTAAAGTCATGACGTACATTAGAGGCAACGTTGAGATGGGTCGATAGAATTGCATTGACAGTGACAATTGTCTGTCCAATTCTTTCCGAGAATTTTGGCAGCACCAAATCTTGAAATGGAATATATATGTAATGTGTTGAGAATGCTTCCAAATGCAACAAAAATCCAGCCCCAATCGGTGGTGGGACAGCTTTTAAATGCAGCTAGCTCATGTCAACCTCATATTAATGCCACTTTTGCACAATAGTCTATTAATTAAAGAAGTGTTTAGATAGTAATTTAAGATAAAAATTAAAAGTTAAATAAAATATTTTTAAAATATTATTTTTAAAATTTAAAAATATTAATTATTTACTATATTTTGTATAAAAATTAAAAAAAATTATAATAATAAGATAAGTTTAGATGAATTAAAATTGCTTCTCAATCTAAATGGGGGCGTAAAACAAACAATTTGTCCGAATCTGGCAACTCTTAATAGTTGAACCAGCAGGAATGTGGGTGGGCCATTATCAGACAAATACCTCTCAAACCAGGTAGGTGATTTTAGAAAAATCCAATGGGAAAATGAGAACAAAAGAGATGCCATTTCCAATGTAGGTGTAGAAGCAACATGAATGCTTATCCCTCTACGCGGATAGCTTGTGCACTCCTACAACTCTCACCGTCAATACACAGCTACAGAAACAAAACGATAGAAAATGGGTGTCTCTTACGTGATCACGAGACCCAAGGTGGCAAGAATCACGCAGATATGCGTTCTAATCAGTGTGTCATCCTACAACAGACTACCACTCTCATCAATCTGTGGGTGTGTATAGAAGAAAGCATATACCACAAAAGCATGACTTTTGAAGCCAACTGTCTAAGATCCTTTTAAAAATTAGATTTCCTCTGCATATAGGGTCCCTTCAAATTGTTAGCTTTTTACCAACTTGTTATGCTTGAATTAATATCGAGTGCAGAAAATGTATCAGTGAATGAGGGATTTCTAATAGATTTGTGCGCTTGATGCACGTCTAATAGCAGAACACAGCTAGCAACAAAAACAAGCTGCTGGTCGCATATAATTTATACAAGGAAGAAAAAAATTTAATTACATTTGCAAGTCTTAGCTGGTAAACACTCCTAGTCAGGGGGAAGATAAGATTATGACAGACAAGTAAAAGCAAAAAAAAACATACATTCACCTCAATCGTCGGCGAAATATTTTTCCTCGGCATCATGGTTGGCTTCCCTCTGCCAGTGATCATCCAAGGTCTCATCGTTGTCTATTTTCGAATAATCTAAATGTTCATAATCTTCCCCTAATAGAAATTTCTGCTGCATGATATGGGTGAATTGGTCCATCTGATCTTGGATCTCTGCCACAGACAAAGTCACTTCCTCACTCTGTCTTACTGTTATTGACTGGGCACTATCGTTTGCATCAGGATGATCCAAGACCATCTACAAATGACAAAGCAAAATTTCAGAATGTCAGTTAGAAACTGACTGACTAATGTTATAGCAAAGGAAACTAGCTAGAAATATTATATTGATCTTTTACTGCTGTGTTACTCATGAATCCAGTGAGTTCTTGAGCTCATAATCTCATTCTCGATATGATTTTCATAGGGGAAGTGTATCATCACTTTCTGCTGTGTTATAGAATATTAGACTATTAAAAAATCCAAAAGATAAAAAGATAAAATAAAAATAAAAATTCAGCTTAGCCAATATGAGAATGTAGACATGGATACGTAGGATTACTAGGAAAAGATGAGACACTGAAGCCACCCACTTAAAAGGTAGAGGTGGGCTTCAATTGAGAAAAAGACGAGAGAGACACGTAAGATGGAGTGAAACGAGGGCATGTGCAACTAATGCAGTAAATGAGATCTAATTGAAGTTAATGGAGTGAAAAGAGGTGTGGAGACAGACTTAAAACAGTAGTAGTATAAATAGTGGAAAAAGAAATGAAACAACATAGAGGATAGAATGGCAGAAAAAATGTGGTAGACACACCAATAGTTGATGGAACCTGTAGCCCAATCGAAATGGATCAAGGCTAAACTAAGTTGAGTTGAGCTGAAAGACTCCAGAACACAAAACATTTCATTGAATGCTAGCAGGTCAAAGTTTGAGAAGTTCCATGAGATACGTTGATACAATTTGAATCAGATAAAATGGTTCATATAAAGATTGTAACAGAATCATAATTAAGTGATAACTAATCTGAACCCAAGTATGTTAGGATATAGCCAGGCTGCTTCAGTAAATAGTATGAAATCCAATAATACAATGGCGGAACCAGCAATTGTTTTGAGGGGGGACAACTTTTCTATTGTGTGACACATTTATGTAAAATAAAAAAGAGAATAAAAAAACATAACTATACATAAAATTAGATCTTGATAATTTGCTATATAAATGTAATTTATTCTAAAAACACAACTATAATGTTTCATAGAATAATATTTATCCATTATTATTTTTGCAATTAAATTTTTAGAATTTTTTTTTTTAATAAGTAAGAGATAACTATTATATATATGAATGAAATAGACATAGCCTATGTACACAGAAAGTATACAGAAGAACACCTAAATACATTCTACATGCGATAAATTAAAGACAAGAAATCATGGATATTGCCCCCTGCAATACAATAGCGGAAAGCCAAGACAATAAAGTGTGGAACAAAAAATTCTTCAACTCAGCCAATGTGCGTTCCTTATCTTCAAAGCAGCGTATTCCTTTCCATCCAAATACACCACATGATGCACAACGGAATCATCTTCCACACCGCTGCCACTTGATGACAGCCTTGCATCTTCCTCCAACAACCCAATAGATCCACCACCCTCATAGGCATAACCCAAGCAACATCAACCCTTTGAAAGATCTCATCCTACAAGACCTTTGTTACCTCATAATGTAGTAAGAGATGGTCCACCGATTCTCCATTCTTTTTACACATGTAGCACCAATCCATGGCTACACATCCTCTCTTCCTCAAGTTGTCCGTGGTCAAGATCTTCTCAAGGGCGGCACTCCAAACAAAAAAGGCTACTTTAGAAGGCACATGAGACCTCCAAATAGTCTTCCAGGGAAACGGGGAATGATCTTGTGTTGTCAAGATGTTATAATATGCCTTCATTGTGCATAACTTGTGATTATTAGACTTCCACTTCAATCTATCTCGCTATGCTATAGGGGTCCCCGTAGAATATAGTGAGCTGAAAAATTCTACAACAATAGATAATTCCCAGTCATGAAAATCCATACTAAAGAGAATGTTCCACTGATACGAGCCATGAGAAAATAACCACACATCCGCCACTGACGCCTCCCTGTTAACTGCAATATGATATAGGGCCGGAAAAGCCATTTCCAAAGCTTGATCTTCACACCACATGTCCCACCAAAAACTTATTCGATTGCCCTCGCCAACCACAAAACGGATTTAATTTGCAAAGCATGGCCACCCATTCCTTATAAACTTCCATAAACCAACACCATACCCCCCTCTCACTTCGTTGGAACACCAACCACCCCTAGCGACACCATATCTAGCGTCAATAATTTCCTTCCACAATGATCCCTCCTCCAAATGATTTCACCAAAACCATTTTCCCAATAGAGCTTTATTAAAAGTTTTCAAGTTACACACTCTCAATCCCCCATTCACAACTGAGGCACAAACTGTTTTCCAACTAACCAGATGAAATTTCTTCTCCTCCCCCATGCCTCCCCATAAGAACGCCCTAAATAGTTTCTTCATCCTATTCACCACCCCTGCAGGCATGGGAAACAAAGATAAAAAGTATGTGGGGAGGTTAGTGAGAGTACTCTTAATAAGAGTGAAACGACTCCCTTTTGATAAATACACTCGTTTCCAACCAGTTAACCTTTTCTCTATCTTCTCCACCACCCCATCCCAAATAGCTCTATTTTTAAAAGTTGCTCCCAATGGAAGGCCCAGATATTTAATGTAAGGACCTTCGCAATAATCTTATACACGTTACTAACCAGGCTTATTGGACGAAAGTCCTCAATAGTCGAAACCCTGTGTTTCTTAGGAATGAGAGCAATAAATGTCGCATTAAGGGATTTTTCAAACTTTTGGAAAGAGTGAAATTCACTAAAAACCTGCATTATATCACCTTTCACAATGTCCCAACAAGTTTGAAAGAAACCCATTGAGAAACCATCCGGACCCGGTGCTTTATCCTTAGCCATACCAGAGATAACCTTGTAAATCTCTTCTTCAGTAAGAGGTCTTTCCAGAACACTTGCACTCTGCGAGTCAATTGCCTAAAAAGGCAAGGTATCAAGCTTCGGCCTCCAAGAAACCGATTCTGTGAGAAGGGTCTCATAATAGTGTACTATGTGATTTTCTAACTCAGGAGGAGAAGAAATCACCTAAGAGCCTAATTGGAGCAACTCAATAGCATTGTTACGCCGATGTGAATTAGCCACTTTGTGAAAAAACTTAGTGCACCTATCTCCTTCTTTCAACCAAAGGGCCCTGGATTGTTGATGCCATGAAGTCTCCTCTGACAACAGAACTCTTTCCAAGTTTGCCATAACCGTGGCCTTCCTCAAAATCACCTCCTTCGAGGTATCTCCCAATAATTCTTTGCCCTCTAGCTCTTGCAATTCCTCCAACAGTGTAGACTTCTAATTGTCAATGTGACCAAAAACTTCCAGGTTCCACTTCTTCAGGACTTGCTTCAAAGCCTTTAACTTGCCTGCAAGAATGAAACTTGGAGTACCAATGAACTGATATGATGACCACCAAGCACTCACCATCTCTACAAACTCATCCGCTGATAGCCATATGTTTTCGAATTTGAAATACCGGCGACCACTGTGAATACCCCCACAGTCTAAAAGAATAGGGAAGTGATCTGAGCTGACTCGAACTAACCGTTTCTGGCTTACTTCTGGATAGTGGGCTTCCCACAAAGGAGAGACAAAGAATTTATCCAATCTCGACCAAACCCTCCCATTTGACCAAGTGTACTCTCCCCCTACTAGGAGAAGATCCATGAGATCCAAATCAAAGATAAACTCGGAGAATTCCTCCATAGCCACAAAATTTCGATAATGCCCTGATCGTTCACTAGGAAAGCGAGTAATGTTAAAATCACTCCCTAAACACCACGACACTTCCCATAGTGAGTATAGGCTTGCCATCTCCTCCCACAACCTTCTCCTATCCCTATCCACGTTAGGACCATAAGAACCTGCAAATGCCCATTTCAATCCATCAACCACATTTTTAAACAAAGTCGCCACCGACAACTCTCCAATACACTCCTCAATTGCCTTTACCACTCTTTTATCCCACATTAGTAATACTTCACCTGAAGCTCCCAAAGAAGCCAAATAAGCCCAACCCACATACGAGCACCCCTATAAACTTCGCACAATTCTTCTATCAATGAATTGCAACTTTGTTTCTTGAAAACAAACCACATCACCCTTCCACATCCGCAATAAAGATTTGATACGAAGGCGTTTATTGCGATCATTGAGCCCCCGTACATTCCATGATAAAATCTTAGGCTTCATAAAAACCTAGATTGCCCCTCCCTTTCGATCTACCTTTCCTCCACACCCTTCCTTCACATCATAGTTAATGGAACAAGTTAGCCGTCTAAGTTCCCTATCCTGCTTTGAGGCTGATTTCGAATGGCTAGCTTCGAGTGCTATAAGAAGGGTCTTGAATTGTTCTTCATAACCTCCAAAAGAAACCCCAATTACAGCTTGAATCTCCTCTACCTTCTTAAAAACCCAATTAGACAGACAACTCCCATACTTAGAACTGGGAGGGAGTGTACATAGAGGAATTAGAAATGCCCCCTCCTCACCAGGACTATCAGGGGCAAATAAGGCAAGTTCCAAGCTACAAACTAAGTCTGGTTCACCACTGGTACATCACATAATAAAGCCAGTTTCTTGACCTCCCCAAACTTGTTCCCATCAAGACACTCCATCTCTAGTGGTAAAAAGCCTAACGGAGACCCCTGTAATGACAACTCACACTCCAACATGTCTAACTGCATTGGCAACGCATCTGGGCCTCCCACCACCATGTGTGACTGGGTCTGTGCAGTTGACAGCCCAAGCAATGGCGACGGGAGATCAAAACTCAACAACCCATCCTCTACTGACGCCTCAAACAACTCGCCTTCCTCTGTACTAATGACTAGTGACTGTGCAGACTTGCGATGATGGTTGACCGTGACCGGCGGGAGTTTCTGTGCCGGAGTGGGGTCCAGCGAGACGCTTATCGGTGCCGTTGGAGGAAGGCACATTGCCTGCACCGAAATATCAGTCTGCGCCCCGAGTCGTATGCTTCGCCCGAGTCGACGCCAGCCAAACCTTGTTTGGGCCTTGCCCTTGACTAGGTCCAAGGCCCTTTACCAACCTAGCCTGCACAAAGGCTCACCCCACCCTTGAGCCCATCGCCCTCTCTTCATTAAACCCATAATCATGGCCCAAGACCATCTGCATTACTTCTTTCCCTTTAACACATCGTTTAAGGCAAAGTATATCTTCCAATAAAAACCCAACTTTTTCCTCCAAATCAGCCAGCGCTCGTAGCAGTTTATCCTCATTTAGCCCCAAAAACACACTGCCATCTCCTACGTTTCTACGCACGATCTCTGGGATGGACACTTCTAGCACCACTGCACTAATGCGAGGCAGTACCTTCTGCACCACCTCACGGTACAACAATGAACCATCAACCGTCGACGATGGAGCACCACCATCTCCCTTTTGCCCTTTCGGCTTGCCTGCCTAAGGAGACCACAGAACACAAGCCCCCCAGTTTCTCCCACTCAAGGCAGAGGGAAGAAATAAGCTCCTTAATGGTGTCTCCAAAATTTTTCCACCCCTCACCCTTCCTCCCTTCCGGTACCACTATCATACCCTTCCTCTTATCATGCCCAAACTCTGAAAGGGAGAAGAAACTACCATTGTGGTTGCATCCCCCCTGCACCATTAACACGGAGTTTCCTTTTCTGTGTGTTCTTAGAAACTCAGGAAAATCCAAAGACGCAGCACATTCCCTCACCGTAAAGCCCAACCACCCCAAAGCTTCATGATCCAAGAAGATATATTTCACCGCACGATGACTACTCTTAGTGATACTCCACCACCTATTATTCTCCTTCCTAAATGCAAATAACTTCTGTTCAATGAATATATCTCTGCACATTCCCATTATAGCCAAGAAAAAAAAACACCAACTCAATAATCACCAAACTAGACTACACAACAAACTGGGCTACAAGTTTTTATTTTCATAGAAACTATCAAGTGATCTTTTAGAAGACCATCTTTTATTCTAGTGCGTAAGCTAGTTTATTAAGTTTCATGTAAAATCGAGATATTTTTGTATCACAATAAACATATAATGATATAATTGAGACCTTAAATAAATTTTTTCTTACTCAATGAAGTTTAAAGAATAAAACCTCTCAACTATTTTTCATATAGATCATAAACCTTAAATAATTTTTCTTGAACTTTCACTTTGGATTCCATATTAAGAAGCCTAATATTGCTTTGGGATCCATATTAATAAATTTATTATATCTCCTAAACTTAGTTTAAATTAATTTTTTTTTATATAAGTTAGTTTAAATTAATTTTAGTGAGGCCACATCCTTGAAAATAGATAATATATAGAAATTATACAAAATTTTGGGACTATAGGAAAGAAATTGGAGAGAGGCATTTATAGGTATATTGAGATTTTAGAGAATTTTAGAATGGAGATTATAAATTATTTTTTTTTTTTTGGGGGGGCAGTTCTCTATATTTATAGAATTATAAATAAAATTTAGGGGGCATTTTGAAATTTCAAAAAATTTTGGCCAACATGGGTCCGCCACTGCAATAATAAAGCTTCCAGTACTGCAAACAGCTAGATACTTGGCTGAGCAAATTGTTTAGGTAAACCAAATAAAATCATTCATTTACTAAGTCATATTAAAATAAACCCAGAAATTACCTCTGCAGATTGTGTAGCCACATTAGCCTTCTCATGTTCTTCTAGATCCTCCTCTTCTGCATCCTCTTCTTCCTCCTCCTCCTCCTCCTCCTCTTCTTCCTCCTGCTCTTCTTGTTCTAGCAATTCTCTTTCTTCTCCTTGGTTTCTATCATTACCAATCCAGTCCCTCTCATCCACACCTAACCTCTGTTGCTCCATTCTTATCTTTGCAACCAAAAATGCTTCCTCTGATCTTCTCATCAGAGTCTCTGACCACCGTTCCCCTGGTCTTGCCATGCTTCTTCCACTTGGATCTTGATACTTACCTACGTACTCATGATGCAAATAGGGTTCTCTTTCCCTCATTGCGTCCTCCGAAAAATACTGCCCATCATGTATCAGTCTATTCAAGTAGGCCCGTCTCCGGTTCTTCACTGTCACTGATCTTGACTTCAACTCATCCAACGTCGGACTCATTATGCTTCTGAGGTGCTTTAAGTGCCAATTGATTTCATAATCCTCTTTAAGTGCATCAAATTCCCGAAGCTCATTGCTCGTAAGCAGTGACCCATATCTTTCTGAATAAATGAGCAAAGGAAATTACTAATTAATTTGATACGTAATAAAAAAACTACACTGGAAGGAGGATAAGATCCATGTACATAGGCAGCATAAGGAAATTTTTACAAAAAGTTAAAGAGACTAACCGTTAAACCAATGAAGAAGGTCTAGAAGAGAAAGAGCTAGGAAAAACAGCCACTAAAATTGAGGATAATAAAAGCTTCAGCTTCCTTAGGTGAGATCTATGATGGTATGAATTTAAATTTATGTAAAACATATCCTTCCCAATTAATATTCTGCTCTTATCTAAGCATAAATAAATTACTATCAATGTAAATGTGCCTTTACCCTTCTTTTCTTTTTTCCTTGTAAGTTGTAAGCGAACTGAGACATCGAAGAAAAATAAACTTCACTCTATTAACTTAAATTCACTAATTAGCTTAGTCAATCCAAGTTTTTTACGCTTTCAAGAAACCACGACAACGCAAAAGGCAAGTTACTATTCTTCTCGGTAATTAAGATTTTTATTTATTTTTTTAGGAAGAACTTGTAAATAAATATATACATATCCCTTTACTTTCTTACTTTTCTCAGCAACCGAACAGAATAAAACGGTATTAACATGGCAGCGAAGCTTTTGCTGCCATTAGCTGCCGAGTAAAATGAACGAAGAAAATTTAACCAAGAATGCGAAAATATTTCAGACTCAAGATGACCAAAGCAAACACACACAACACACACACAAAACTGTCCCAGCTAATCAGCTTAGTTTCACCATAAACTGAGTAATAATCACAAATGACTTGGTTTCTCCACTCTTCCTTTTTTCCCCTTTCCTCCATAATCTGTCCAAACAGATAACTAGGGCTTAAGATTAACGCAATTCTCAAACTTTATAACCTCAATTTAAAAAAAATACAAAACAAAACATATCGCATACTTAATTCCACAAAATTCCCCATAGACTTTGCGGCAACCAAACAGAACAGTATCGAGAGAGAAGATCGAATATACGCAAGACGTACCCAAGAAGAGGGCGATGTCTCGGGAGAGGAGGTCAAGGAGGACTGCCTTGCGCTGAGATGGTTCTTTGGTGTCGGATTGGATAGCCTGAGGAAAGTAGAGGTTATCCTGCGCCGACAGCCTCTCTGCTATGCTCTCCACTCCCTCCCTGCTCACCATTTCTCCCTCTCTATTTTCTAGTTTTTTGCTGCTAAAATCTCCAATCTGTGAGTCGGTGCGTTTTGGGATGTTGGTGGCCCTCGCGTGCCCCAGAAGGCTTCCTCGTGTGTTAACTGTTAAGCATCCAAAATTGCATTGCTCAAAATATTTATTAATTAATTGATGGGTTTTGATGTGTTTTGAAACTATTTTTCAATAAGAATTGGTGGGAATTTATTTTTTCCCGTATTGTATATTATATAATTTATCTATTGTAAAAGATTATTATTTAAATTTAATTTAATTTAATAATTGATAAACATATATCATTATAGAAGACGAGATAACTCATTTAGTTTACACAATTTTAATATACAGGATAACTCATTTAGAAAAGAAAAATTAATTTTGCTGCTTAATTTTTTAGACTGCGTTAAATTGAATTGAGTTGAACTGAAATGATAAAATATTATTAAAATATTATTTTTTAATATTATTATACTTTAAAATTATATATAGTATTATTATTATTATTACCCCGACATACATAGAATATCTTAATCACAAAGGTAAGCAAAATCCAAAAATACGAAAACAAAAACTATTACGGCGACATACAGAGTATATCTCAGAGAATCACAAAGTTGTGCAAAATCAAAAAATACGAATATATATATATATATATATATATATATATATATATATATATATATATATATACTAGCAGTAGGGAAACGTCCAAGGGACGTTTGCCTAATTTTTTTTTAATTTTTTTTTATTTAGTGATTGAAGAAGTGTTTTTTTAATAACTTTGTGAATTTTTTATTTTTTTTAAATGTTTATGATGATTAAAAAAATACATGAAAAAAAAGAAAAGAAAAATAAAAAAGTGAAATACACATTCAGGACATATTTTCAGGCTACTTCTTTGTTAATTGTAGCAATTATTTTTAGTTAATTAAGAATATTATTATATTTAAATTATGTTAAAACTTTAATTATTTATATAGTTATACTTTTTTAAAAATATTTGACAAAATTTCATCATTCATTTAATGATGAAATATTAGTATTTTATAAATTAAATTTGATAATTTATTTATGATATGATATTTATATGTTAATTATCTATTTTAAATTAATTTAAATCAGTCTTTAAATTTTTACCATTTGATCAAATTTGGAGAGTTATGATGAATGGTTAGATTTAAATCCTAGAATGTGCTTGGTTACTTTGAAATTAGTTATACTTGTATAAAATCCTATATGTCGTAAGATTTTCTAATTGATAAAAAAAAACATGTTTGCCACATCTGTCAAATTGAAGAAAAAAATAAAGTATAATTTCGAATATTAAAATAGTCTAATGTATAAGAATAAAATTATTATTTATTTATGTTCATAATTTATTATGAAATTTAAATTATATTAAAAATTCAAATTAATTAGATAGTTTTTTTCTCTTAAAAATGTACAGTAAAATTTTATCATTTATTTAATGATGAAAAATTAGTATTTTATAAATTAAAGTTGATTTTTAGTATATGATATAATATTATTCTCTTAAAAATATTCAGTAAAACTTTATCTTTTATTTAATGATGAAAAATTAGTATTTTATAAATTGAAGTTAATTTTAAGTGTATGATATAATATTTAAATTTTAATTATCTATTTTATATTAGTTTAAATCAATATTTAAATTTCTACCGTTAGATTAAATCTGAAGATTAAAGATGAAGAGTTAGAATTTAAAACCCAAAAACTAGTATTTTTTCCTACTTTTCATTTCTCCCTCTCTCTCATTCCTCACGCACGATTGTGGTAATACGTCGCACATTGGCATTCACACGGACAAACCCAAAAAGAAACAGAAAAACCAAACAAACAAGTGAAAAAAAAAAAAAAAAAAACCTCTTACTGTTCATAATTACTGTTTATAAACAGTAACATCAACAGTAACAAACAGAATAAGATATGTGAAAAAAAACCATTGAAAAAAAAAAAAAAAAAAGAGGCGTCTTTATTGTTCATTCCATATAGGCTTTTTAAGTAATAGGTATATATATGCTAATGATAGCTCGCTGCTTAGAGCTCATCCGTCCCTATTTTATCTATACCATTAAAGAAAGAGAATCTTAGTCATCGGTCGCTTCAATTTCAAGCAGTTCAACTTTAATTTCAACTTGAGGAGGTGCTGGTTCTCTTTGATATTGGATAGTGTTGGAATATCTCGGAATATTGTGCCGTAAAACCAACCAAGAAAGCGTTTGAATGCATCCCAAAGCAATCGATACCAAGGGACGAGATGATCACTATTGAAAAGGCAATCCAGAAGAGTGATGGCGGGAAAATGAGTGAAGCCAACATGGAAAGAGTCAATGGAAGAGAGAAATCTCCCACCTGCAAGCGGATTGGCTCCATAGTGAGAGTGAGGGGAAGCTTCACAGATATGGAAAGGAAGAGCAGAATGAGAATGGCCAGAAGGAAGAGAAAAAGGAGATGAGCAAGAATGTCAAATGCCAATATGACATGATCTTGAGACCAAGACAAGCCTTGGCCTTGGGACAAGAGGCTGAGGAGCATCAGAGTGAGGTTTATCAATGGTGGAAATTAAGAGAGAGCGCAAATCCAGGAGCAGATAAGTCATTCTTCTATGTAATTGTCAAATGGATATTTGTTATTGCTCCTACTTATAATTAAATAAAGTTTAAACAATCAAGCGAGAGAGAGAAAGACTATATATATATATATATATATATATATATACTATGCAAAAAGAATGCAGGATAGGAAAAATGTAGATGATGTTTACGATGTCCTAAAATGTTCGGCAGCCGAATATTCAATGTACTAATAATACAAAGTGACAAAACACACACACACACACACACTCGAAAACTTCTCCCTCTCCTTCCCTCCTATCTCCTAATTTCTTTCTCCTTTTTCCTCCTAACATCATCTCCTCCTCCCTCTCTTTCCCTCTTTTCTTAGTTTATTAATAGGGTTGGCCGTCGTTTGTGATTGTCGGTTCTTACCACGTCATGATCATCTCATTTATTTAAATAAAATGAAGCTTTATACATTAAGCGAAGGCCGGGGGCCCGGGAGTCGAAACTCGAAGGACGAACTAAGCTTCAAAGTAACTTTAACCCAATGCTGCTCTTTGTTAATTTGTAGAGAACTATATATAGTTTATCAAAAATGCTAGGGACAACTGCCCCTGCGTCCCCGCCGCGGAACCGGCTGCCACGTCAGCAGAAAAAAGAAAAAGAAAAAAGGGGAACATCCCATACGCGGAAGGAGGGAAAATCAAAACAAAAAATAAACAAAAAATCAAAACAACATTGCCGATTGCAGAGGCGACCCAGCCAGTGCAGCCAAACCTTTCTCCTCCTCCTAAACTTAATACCTTTAGAGCAGTTTCAGAGTCCAGAAAGTCGAGCCCCCTTCTCATACGAATCAGTAGTCTCCTGCATCTGGAGACATTTGTTTATCTTTAGAATAAAAAACTTTATGAATTTTAAAATCTGCTCTGGTGGGTTTGGGATACTTGAACTGAAGTCTTATCACCTGGTGTTTTAATTGCTCAAAATGCCTGAGACCTAACTGGACTATTGCATGTCATGCAGGCCTTCTGGAAAATAAGCATCGGAAAAACTAAAATTGCGTGTGAAAGAGATATGGCGTTTAGAGGGTAGGAGATGATGAAGAAAGTACTTGGATGAAAGGTCAGCTTATCTCTCACAGTTTGGTGAAGAAGCCGATGAGGAGTTTGACAAAATTAGAGATGCCCTCAAAGGACTGGATGAAGCCCAGTGCTCGTCCACACACGTCCAGTGCTCTGTTTTTTGGTGCAAAAACAGGGGCCTCTTGGACGTCTAATGTTGACTTGGGCGACGGTGGTGTACGGCAGGGGTTGTGGAGGATCTTGACGTTGCACGGTGGAGGAGACTGTGACGTGGTTGCTCGGACTCTCCTTCGGGTTTGATCTTTATTCTACGGACTTGGGGAAGATTGCTCTGGGAGTTGGGAAAGATGAGGGGTCTCTGTGATTTGGGGGATATGAAGGAATTTGCTCTGTGAGTTAGTTTTGGGAAATGAGCGTTTTCATTTCTTTCCCACGTGGGACGCGGTTACGCCACGGTTCCCCGCGCAGTTGTATATATCATTTTTGATAGTTTATACCACCAACGTCAGCCTCTAGTTAATTTAAACACATGAAAGTGACGCAGACTTAGTACTCGTTAAGCTGTAGTTTTTTTCAGATTTATACCTTTCTCTCTCTAATTTTTATATAATGTTACACGTGGCATAATCTTATTGGAGATCATGTGGCCCTTAGCCACATGACAGTGATATCATTAGTTAATCTTAAAGATCTGTGTACTAGAGTGATCAAGACGACAAAGCTAAGAGTAAAAGGAAGAAAAACTTTGTTGAGAAAAAAAAAAGGGAAGAAAAAGTTATTTTTAAAAATTAGAGACAAATTTATCTAGAGGCCAAACATGGAATATTTTAATATTTAATCATATTTTTAAATACTTATTTTGTTAATGCCCAAAACTGGCGCAGTTCGAAAGGGGAGAAATATCAATTTCCAAATGTGCTAAGGTGAGTTGGGCCTCGATCGGTGAAGTGTGGAGCCCCCGACAATGATCCAGTGCGATTGTTCGATGTTCGTGCGTATGTCCATGGTAGTGAACAATATTAAAATGCAGAGAAAATAAAGAGAGGTAGACACATAGATTTACATGGTTCGACATTAGGCCTACGTCCACGGGAGTTTGGGAAGGAGAGATTTCACTATAATATGCTTATTTACAGTCTCTCATACCCTTTCATTTCTCACTGTACAATGAGGGCTGGAGATCTACTTGCTGGAGAAGTGGTTCTCCTTGGAGCTCTCTATCTAGAGGTTGAAGAAGCAGCCGAAGAGAAAGCCCCCCAAGAAGCCTGGCTAAAAATCCCTCCACGCGTCCAAAAGAAAAGTCTTTGAAATCATAGGCACCATGTCTCTTTTATCTCCTGCCCCCTTTGCTTTATGTTACTTTCCTTTACCTTATGTCAAATCACCAATTTTCTCTATCGACACACTACCCCTTGCCTTCCCTTGTCTATTCTCTGTCCACTTTCCCTCTCTCTTCCTTTGTCTTCTAGTGATGACCCCTTGATGGACTGAGTCTTGAGAACCATTTAGAGCCTGGTGTATTTTACCCCCTCACAGTTGCCTGCGATTCTTAAGGGCAATTTGTTCCAGAAAAGACATTGAGAATTTCTAAAGGTAAAATATGCAATCGAATTGATCCGCCCCATTCTTAGAGAAATAAATTCTGGGAGTTGGCCCTGGTCATCGGTTCTTCTCACGTTAAACAGTAAAGATTCCCGAGTGCGGGATTAGGTGGGAGATGGGCTTGACCACGTAGAGTGTGAGCGCAAAGCTCGTCTTGGTGAGATAAGCAGGAGGTAGGCTCGATCGCATGGAGTGTGTAAAGCGTGAGTACATAGCCTGGTTATGGCGGAGATGGGCTCGACCGCATAAGATGCGGGCATGTAGCTTGGTTGTGGCAAGAGATGGGCTTGACCGTGTAGGATATGTACGAAGGTTGGTTGGGCAGTCAAGTGACTTACTTGCCCATTCGAGCACCTGGGAGGTTAGTCGGGTGTAGGGGTGTCAATATGTGACACGACCCATTAACCCAACACGAACACGACACGATAAAAGCGGGTTAGGGTTTACTCTTAACGGGTTCGGGTCAAAACGGGTTGACCCGTTAAGACATGATAGCTTAACGGGTTGATAACGGGTCAACCCGTTATGACCCGTTATGACCCGTTAAGAAAGTTAAAATTACAATTATACCCTTATACCTAAAAAATAAAATTGTTGGGATTTTAATTTAGATATTTTTATTGTTTAGATTGTAATTTTGGACTTGTAGTTAGTTTTATATTTTGTATAGATATTGTGATTTTAACATTTATATAAAATTATGCTAAACTTAACTAGATTAAGGAGGTTAATTTTGGGTTTGTTTCAATCCATTTACATAAATAGGTCAAAACGGGTTGACACGACACGACACGACCCGTTATGTTATTGGGTCGTGTTAGGGTTTGAGATTTTGACACGATAAGCTTAACGGGTCGGGTTAGGGTTGACCTATATAGTATAATATACATGTCTTGACACGATACGAACACGACCCGTTAACACGATTTGACACCCCTAGTCGGGTGGTCCCTGGCCTTTCCTGCCTGTTTACTTTTTATAGAAATGGTAAAGATAGTCGAGCAGCTTGTAAGACTGGACTCACCTAAGTCTTTTCGAAAGACGTACGTTCTTTCGGCGTCTTTGCTTTCGATGATGCTAGTGAACTTTCCTTTTCCGATGTGAATTGTGGTTAATGTTATAGTATGTTTGTTGTATCCTGTGTGAAGTAGTCAGGGATCTCGTCGACCCTCTGGGTCCATTTCAGGCAGTTGTAGAGCTTGGAGACATGTTAACTCCGAAGGCTCGTTCCCGAAGGTAACCTATTGGCAGCGATTATGGCACCAGTGCGAACACCCGGCATTCGCTAGTAGAGATGTTGCCTCAAGAGTAATGTCGGGTAGTCGAAAGATTGAACCCACACTTCGGCATGAGGCACTTGTTGACCCTCACCAGAAGGCAAGTAGGAGATGCTACAAAAATCAAACCTGTTAGTGCAAATATTTTCCAATCACAAGTGCGAAATTCGTGAATCTGAGTTGTCTTGACGGGGGTATGGTGAAGGTCTGAGGCGCTATCTGTTTGGTGTTTTGTTGTTGGAGATGATGTTCCGTTATAGGAGATGGCATTTTGTTGCAGGAGATGATGTCCCAGGAGTAGTTCGGGTAGCCGAAGGCTGACCCACACTTCTCCGCGAGAGGGATAGTGCAGCCTTAGGCATTACATTCATCCATTTGGTGCCTCACGAGGATATAAGTAGTTGATGGAGATTTCGTTGATGGAGATTTCGTTGGTGGAGATTCCTTCTTCGGGTAGCCGAAGGTTGACCAACACTCCTCTGCTCGAGGGAAGAGTAGTCTTAGGAATTACACTCATCCCTTTAGTGCCTTGTGAGGAGGTAAGTAGTTGATGGAGATTTCGTTGATGGAGATTCCGTTGGTGGAGATTCCTTCTTCGGCTAGCCGAAGGTTGACCAACACTCCTCTGCTCGAGGGAAGAGTAGTCTTAGGAATTACACTCATCCATTTGGTGCCTTGTGAGGAGGTAAGTAGTTGATGGAGATTCCGTCTTCGGGTAACCAAAATTCTTAGGGTTTTTGGTTTGACTGAAATTTGCATCACCTAGGGTTTCAAAATTCTAGGGTTTCTTGCATATCTAAGTTTGTCAATTGCTTGGAGTGTCGTTCCATTGATTCTGTTCTACTTCATTGTCAATTCTTGTGTGTTTGAATTCAATTGCTTGTTTTCCACAATTGAATATTGTTGTTTATGATTGAATTAGAGAAAAGAAAATAAAGGAAAAGAAAAGAAAGGAAAGGAAAGGAAAAGAAAAAAAAAATCGAAAAAAAAATAAAAGGAAAAAGAAAAGAAAATGTAGCATATTCAAAAGTTGCTACATAGTTATAACAAAGAGAAAGAAAGACATTTGTTGATTGATCATTATCATCAAATGGGCTGAATACATCTTTCGAGTTGGTATCTTGTTTTATAATTATTCTTTTCCTCGTATAAATTCCTTGAGTCTTGTGTCATTTTATTCCTTCCTTATTTCTTGTTCTTGTTTATTGAACCTATTGCTGGTTGGAATAATACAAGGTTGTATTGTTTTGATTTAGTTCAACTAGTTATTAAAGAACTTGAGCGGGAAAACTAGTGAGGTAAAAGACAAGAGAGTGTGAGACTATTATCGGAAAAAAATCAATTAAGAGTGAAACACGTGGAGTGTCATTATTCGAGTGTAAACATGTAAGAGAGTGTATGAGGTTTTTCACTAACATTCTTTTTGTGCAGCACATTACGATGTCTCATAGGAGTGACTCATCACCAAAGGAGATGACAGATAACTCATCATTTGTGTTGTAAGTCATGCAACAATAGTTTGAGCAGTTGAACTTGGTGTTGGGGGAAGTGAAGGATATGATGGATCATCAAGAAGCAGTGATTAGAAATCTGCAAGTGAGAGAGATAGGAGACGATGTTAGCTTAGTATTTAGAATGGGTATGAGAATGAAGAGTATGGTGAGGATGAGGTAATATCTGAAGTTGGATTGGGTAGACATAGAGGAGTTAGGCATGAAAGAGGATTTAGGGGAAACCCAGGGGGTCAAGATGGAGTAGATAGGAACCTTGAGAGTATCAAAATCAAAATATCATCCTTCCAAGATAGAATTGACCCTGAAGTTTATTTAGAGTGGGAGAAAAGAATAAAGTTGGTGTTTGATTGTCATAATTACTCTGAGGAGAAGAATGTGAAGTTGGTAGTAATTGAGTTCACTGATTATGCGATTATTTGGTGGGATCAATTAGTGACCAATAGGAGGAGAAATCTTGAGAGACCTGTAGAAACATGGAGAGAGTTGAAAGCTATCATGAGGCAAAGGTTTGTACCTAGCCACTACTATAGAGACCTCTATAAAAAACTACAAAATCTTACACAGGGGTCTATGAGTGTAGAGGATTACCATAAGGATATGAAGGTGGCTATGATTCGGGCTAATGTAGTGGAGGATCGAGAGGCAATGATGGCTAAATTTTTGAGTGGGTTGAATAAAGAGATAACCAATGTAGTTGAGTTACAACATTATGTGGAGGTAGAGGACATGCTGCACATGGCTATGAAGGTGGAGTGACAGTTAAAGAGAAATGGTACATCAAGGTATACTTCAGTTTCTAACATTCCTTGGAAACCAAAGTGAGAAACAAATGATCAAGTTGTAATAAAGGGGAAGACTGAACCACCTAAGAGGAAAGATGAGGGAACTAGCAACAAATCCAAGGTAGAATCCCAACCTTCACAAAATAGATATTAAATGTTTTTAAGTGTTTGGGTTCACTGCACATCTCATCTCAATATCCAAATATGTAGGTGATGATTATGCGTGACAATAGAGATGTGATGACTGAGAGTGAGGGTGATAGTGAGGAGATGCCCGAGTTGGTTGATATTAGTGATGATAATGGAGTGGAGTACCCTGTGACAAGTGAATCTCTTGTTGCCAGACGTGCTCTCAATACACAAATCAAGGTGGATGATACGGAGTAGCAAAGAGAGAATATTTTTCATACTAGATACCACATCAACAACAATGTATGTAGTATGATCATTGATAGAGAGAGTTGTACTAATCTTGCTAGTACTATTTTAATTGAGAAATTGAATTTGCCTACCTTGAAACACTCTAGACCATTCAAGTTGCAATGGTTGAATGATTGTGGGCAGATTAAGGTAAATAGGCAAGTGTTAGTTTCTTTTTTAATTGGGAAATACATGGATGAAATGCTTTGTGATGTAGTGCCTATGCATGTTGGCCATATTTTGTTGGAAATATCGTGGCAGTATGATAGGAAAGTGATTCGTGACGGGTTCAAGAATAGGTATACTTTGGTAAAAGACAATAAGACCATTACTCTTGTACCATTGACTCAAAGACAAATGTATAAAGATAAAGTGAAATTGAAAAGAGAGAATGAATTAAAAACACTTGTGAGGCCAAGACTTCAAAAAGAGAAGATGAAAAAAAGAGTGAAAGAAAAAAAGAGAGTGAAAAGAAAAAAGAGAGTGAAAGAAAAAAAAGAGGGTGAAAAGAAAAGAGAGAGTGAAAAGAAAAGAGAGAGTGAAAAAAATGAGAGAAAAACAAAGAGAAAATCGAGTTTTTATGCTAAGACAAATTTTACTACTAACAAACTTGACAAACCATTGCCTAGTGTTGTTTTCTCTTTGTTGCAGAGATATGAGGTCATGATTCCTAGTGGTACGTTTAATGGATTGTCACCTATTAAAGAGATAGAGCATTACATTATTTTTTGCCGAGTGCGACAATTTCTACCCGACCTTTCTTTGACGAATATGAGTCCTTGAAGTACTTGAAGGGATAAGGTAAGTTGAATAGAATGCATGCCAAGTGGGAGGAATTCATTGATACATATCCTCCTGTAATCAAATGCATACAAGGTAAGGAAAATTTTGTGGTTGATACTTTAACAAGAAGGAATGTCCTTGTCTTCATTTTAGATGCAAAGTTATTGATATTTGAATATGATAAAGAATTACATGTTAATAATGATGACTTTACTAGTGTGTATGGAACGTGTAAGAAGACATCGTTTGGTAAGTGCTATAGACTAGATTGATATTTGTTTAGAGAGAATAAACTTTGTGAGCCTTTTAGCCTTATGCGTGAGATGCTAGTGCATGGATGTGGTTTGTTGGATCATTATGGTGTAAAAAAGATTTTAAACGTATTGCATGACCATGGGTGGGGAGTATTGCTTGCCATTGATTGAGTTTGCACATAATTGGAGTTGTCATTTTGGTACAAGGAAGACTTTAAATGTGTTTCATGAATGTTTGTATGAGTATCACTTGTCATTCATTGACTTGTTACATGAACGTTTGCGGGAGTATCATTTGCCCTTATTAGGGTTTGCATATAATAAGACTATGCATACAACTATTTCTTATTCTTCTTTTG
Source organism: Juglans regia (assembly GCF_001411555.2). Lineage (NCBI taxonomy): Eukaryota > Viridiplantae > Streptophyta > Magnoliopsida > Fagales > Juglandaceae > Juglans > Juglans regia. Next base: position 23,318,577 of record NC_049902.1, on the reverse strand, counting down.
AAGTTGTTTATGGTTTTAATCCACTTATTCCTTTATCTTTAATACTTTTGCTTGTTGATGACAGGAGTAACTTGGATGGACTTTTCCAAATTCTTGAAAAAATTAGTTACAATTCATATCAAGTTGATCTTCTACGTAAGTATCATATTTCTGGTACTTTTAATGTTTTTGATCTTTTTTCCTTTGATGTAGGTGGAGATTCAAGCTCGAATTATTTTGAGGAGAGGGGAATGATGGACACCAAGGTGGACCAAGTCTTAAAGATTCTTTGCAAGTTTCAGATGGAGCAATCAAAAGATCGAGAGCTAAGAAGTGCAATGAAGCAATGCAAGGATTGGTGCAATCTACTTGGGACGAGTATAGCAAGAGCCGAATATTCAAGACGAGCTTGAGAGAAGGAGATTCAGTGATCATCCACGTGATACAAGCTATGGAAGAGTGCAATATAAATTAGGGCCTATTATTATGTTTATGTGATTGAAGGCCTTTGACTTGTTTAATTCATTAAAAATGCTTATTTTATTAGTTATAGGAATTAGTCTAGAATAATCGGCCTTAAGGATGCATGACCCACATATATTTTATTTTGTGAACTAGGGTTTCAAGAAGCTACTGTGGTCGAGTTACTATAGCTGCATCACTATTCATTCAGGGGTATTTTGGAAGAAAGGGTTTTTATTTTGGTTAGTATTTTAATTAGGCTTTGGTTTAAATACTCTTTGTAATCTCATTTTAATTAGTTTATAAAATTTGATGAATTTATTCATTGTGAGTTGTGTTTATCTTCACTTGTTCTTGAATGAACTTTTGAACTTATCAAAAGCAAATCACAACCTTTGTGGCGTTCTTCTTTTTAATTTATGTTCTTGAGACAGGTTCTTCAACGATTCTAGATTTTTATATAATCTAGGTTTTTAAACGAATTTCTCAACGGATCTAAATTTTCCATTGGCTTGATTTTGGCTTTCTTGTGTGAGTTTTCAAATTGATTGTAGTTTCAAGAGATTCTATTCCCATGGGTTCATATCACTGGAACTATGTCATGAAATGAAAACTTGATACTACTTTAGCATGTTTTTTTAGGGCCATGAATAATACTGTCTCACAGAGCATGTCTAGGAAAGCAGTCAAGTCTAATTAAATTGACATGAGTGTCTAGGGAAGATTGTTTGGATTCTTACTTATTCTTTTATGTCTCATAGCCTTGGCAATTGTGTCGTTTTGACTCTATATAATCATGAGCATATTATATATGTGAGGTCAAAAATTTCTTTGACTTATAAACTCGTGAATAATTAAGGACACTTGACCTGGTGAGATTAAATAATTTGGGGCATAGACGATATATAATACGTGATGTACTATGTTAGTATGATGATGACTTAATATAGTACTCCTACCCTTTGCCATCTCGTCAGGTCACATGTTTCATTTTCTGTATGAAGGATAATTGATTAAGAGATAAAGAGGAGATTGTTAATGGACATAGCACCCATAGTGGACAAGTGAGAGATGTTGGTAATGGGTAAATCCCATGACCAAGTAGTATCCACATGGGTGAGGAAGTTATTTGTTAACTCCCCACCACTATCACAATTCTAGGAAGTTATTTAACTACCACTAATTTAAGGAAGTTAATTAACTTACAAGAGTGAAGACTCTTTAAATAAGAGTATGTACATGAAGTGTAAAAAAAAAAAAAGTCCCGGAAAAGAAAAAACTTTCCTTCCACTCTCTTCATTTTCCTAGAGAAACTATCTAGATCTCTTGATCTTGAAGCGTGAAATTTTCTAGGAGACTCTAGTAGCCTCCTAAACGACGTAGAATTGCAAACAACAAAGTAACGTGGGCTGTAAGAGGAGCAAAGATCTGGCCTTGTGGAAATTCCACTCCTTGAGGTAATTTGATTTAACCTTATTTAACATAAACTAATCATGGAACTGCATACAAATTTGAATTTTGTTTATTATTCTCGAGAATGAGGTGAATGATAGAAAAAGGACTGAATCAAGCTGCACTAGCAAGACTGCAAGATAGCTTCCAAGAAAGTTCTACCTCTAACCCTCTAAAATGTGGCATTTTCTTTTTACTTCGGAGTTCTTTTATATAGCATCCCTACACTGCACACAACTGCTAGATCATAATATATATATATATATATATATATACATATATATTTCTCTTTTTTAACCTAACCCCTAAATACGCATCTCTTTTTTCCCATTTCTTCATTTGGATCATGCTAGCGGGCTACCTAGCATTTATTGCTAAACGTTGGCGTACTGCAAGTTATAAAATTTTTGTTCTCTTTTTTAAAATATTCTTAATCATTAAGAAAAAATACAAAAAAATACACAATTTTATTAATAATCACTTCTTTAACCATTAAGTAAAAAACAATTAAAATACATAAACGGTAAGTTTGAGGGGCCCACTAGCATTTTCCTTCTCCATTTTCCCCATTTAGAATTTATCTCCCTTATCTACCGTGTTTCATCCCCCTCTCCCATCCATATTTATTCTTCTTTCTATTCAGGTTTATATGAGAGGTTTGTCCACCCAAACAAAGAAGGTGAGCAGAGAAGATATGGGGCAGATCAAGAAGCTATTGTTTTCTTCTTTTGAATGCTGATGTGAATTTGTAAAACAAATATAGGTTATCTTTAGTTTGTGCTCTTTTTCTGGGAATGAGTTGGGTTCGATGGGAGAGAGAAGCAACAAAGGGGGAGAGAAGTAACAGAGGGGATTTTGCAAGATTTTCAAACTTGTAACCTAAACTGAGAGAGAAAGAGAGAGGAGCATGGGAGGATGTGTGTGAGAGAGAGGATGAACGTTTCACATTTTAGAATTGATTTGGAGGAAATAATTGTGACGTGACAATTAGAATCAGTTCGCCACATTAGATAGGTGTGCAATGTGCCGTGGGAGACTGGTCACCGCCAAGAGGCTGGTTTGGATTCAGAGATAAGATAAAATGGTTTTAGATAAAAGATAAAAGTTAAATAAAATATTGTTATAACATTATTTTTTAATATTATTATTATTTTGAGATTTAAAAAAGTTGAATTGAGATTTGAAAAAGTTGAATTGTTTATTATATTTTGTGTGAGAATTTAAGAAAGTTGTAATTATGAGATGAGATGTGATGAAATACTTTCTGAATCCGAACGGGGCCTTATTCTTTACTTTAATTATTTCTGTGGTGACTTTCAAAATTTTTCTGGCAAGTGAAATTGACTTTTTTGTAGAGCTTCAACCTTTGGTATATAAAGGGGAAGGTACTTACTCTCACAAAATTATATACTCAATAAATAGGTGCGTAACCGGTCTGATTTTGGACATCTTTTTTAAACAAACTGAAATATACTGATGTTAAAATTTTAAGAAACGATATCAAATCGATTCATCACCAAAACGGAAAATTTCAATTCTTAAAAATTTAAGAACCCCGCCAGTCAAAAGTTTTGTGAAATTTGTTGTTGGCTTTTTTATGTACACTTTTTAATAACCACAAATGACTTGGTTTCTCCACAAATGACTTGGTTTCTCAACTCTTCCTTTTTCCTCCCCCTTTCCTCCATAATCTGTCCAAATAGATAACCAGTACTTAAGAGTAACGCAATTTTCAAACTTTATAACCTCAATTTAAAAAAAGAAAAAGAAAACACATGGCACACTTGATTCTACAAAGTTCCGCATAGACTCTGAGGCAAAGATCAAATATACACAAGACGTACCCATACCTAAGAAGAGGGCAATGTCTCGGGAGAGGAAGTCAAGGGCGACTGCCTTGCACTGAGATGGTTCTTCGGTGTCGAATTTGATAGCCTGAGAAAAATAGAGGTTATTAAGGCATCTCAGCCCACTACACCAACTTCAAAGTGATCCATTGAACAAATCCAGCTCAAGTAACTGTGCACCAGCAGAAGCCCATAGCACATTCTGGAACCTGCCTTCATAACCTAATAATGATTTTCCACAGCCACCTTTCATCACATGAGTGGCACACATTGTAAAGTTTGTTATGCAATATACTTTATAAATAGACAATCTGATGTACACGAAATAGAAAGAGAATGGAAGAATTTCACAAAGTATTGATTGTTTGTGATAAGTATGAACTTTCCTCAAACAGTTTGCATGCATTTCCTTCCTTTAGTCTAAACATGCTATCTAGAGCCTAAGATTTACGTCCTCTCCTTCCTCATGGCCTCCCTTGAAAATCCTCCCCATCCTTCTAATCCCTCCTCCATCCTCACCTCCACTGCACATTTCATTACCATTAAACTTACTATTCACAATTTCCCACTGTGGAAGGCACAAATTGTGCCTTTCCTCAATGGCTGTCAACTGTTTGGTTATGTTGATGGTTCTATTCCTTCTCCCACTGCCTTTGTTGATAGCAAAACCGACCCAGAACATACCCGATGGGTCTTATAGGACCAGCTCCTCATCTCTGCCATTGATTCCTCTCTCTCCGAGTCTGTTCTTGCCCAAGTCTTGGACTGCACTACATCTCACGACGTCTGGATGACTCTTCAAAATATTTTCTAAGCTCAATCTTCTGCTCATGTTATCCAAACCCAATATCAGCTTGCTACCCTAAAAAAAGGAATTGAATCCATCTCAGATTACTATAACAAAGCAAAAACCCTTGCCTCTTCCCTCAGTGCAGCGGGTCACACCTTCACCGATCATGAGTTCTCTATCTATCTCCTTGCAAGACTCGGGGACTGATTATGAGTCCATGGTTATCTCTCTAACCACACATCCTGATCCACTTTCCCCCATCAGATTTATCGTTACTTTCTTAACCATGAATATTGCTTGTCTCATCAGAATCAATCCTTGCTCATGGGTTCTTCCTTCTCTACAAATAATACAGTTGCTCGAGCACCTTCATTACTTGGTCATCCCCCTCGTGGACCCAATTAATCGTGGATGAAATGGTGGTTGCAATAACGGTCGTGGTGGCTTCTCCCCCAACTATTTCAACAATCGTAATGACTCCCGCCCGATTTATCAACTTTGTCAAAAGCCAGGCCACACTATCATCTCGTGTAATCTCCACTTCAACCATGCTTTCCAGTACCCTGCCCCTTCCTATTTGACTGCCAACTACACCCATCCTACATCTACAACCTCTCTGCTATGGCCTCTATTCCCTCCCTGCCCACCATTTCTCCTTCTCTATTATCTAGTTTTTTGCTGCTAAAATCTCCAACGTGGGAGTCGGTGCATTTTGTGATGTTGGTGGAAGCGTGAGCCTCACATGCCCTGGAAGGGTTCCTTGTGCGTTAAGCATCCAAAATTGCACGCTCAAAATATTTAAGGCTAGTTTGGATAGTGAGATGAGATGAGATGAGATGAGATGAGATAATTTTAAATGAGTTGAATAAAATGTTATTAAAATATTATTTTTTTTAATATTATTATTATTTTAAGATTTGAAAAAGTTGAATTGTTTATTATATTTTGTATGAAAATTTAGAAAAATTGTAATGATGAGATGAGATAAGTTGAGAGTATTTCTATATCCAAATAGAGCCATGTTTGAGTAATGTTATATACAATTTTAATGTATAAGTCTCCGTTTATTATTAGAAAAACAATTCTTTTTTATATGGATCTTATTTTTGCATTGTCTTTAAATGACGTATGCGGGACTTGTATATTGTAAAAATGCAAATATCATTGTTCTTAATTTTTATATGTTCTCAAGCTCTTTTTGGATAAGAATTGGTGGGAATTTATTTTTTTCCTTATTGTATATTATATAATTTACCAATTATAAAAATTTAGTATTTAAGAGTAAAATCTAATTTAATAATTGATAAACATCATTATAGTGACGAGAGTCTGGATAAAAATATACGCAATATTTAATATACAGGATAGCTCATTTAGAAAAGAAAAATCAACTTTGTTGCTTAACTTTTTATTCTTCGAGAAGTAATTATCGCCTTTGTGAGTTCTTGTTAATTTGTTAAAATTATCAAAGTCCTACAGAATTTTTATCCAAATATAACACTTAAAATTATCAAGCTTCACGCAATCCACTTAAAGAAAAATGAAATCCATCATAAATAGTAAGTTATTTTTTTAATATATAAATATGATGTATGGATTAATTTTTTCAAAATGATTATGTAGTGTTTGACACTTAATATTGTATAAATCATTTTTTTAACGTACGCTGTATATCTTAGAGAATCACAAAGGTAAGCAAAATCCCAAAAAAATAAAAAAAAAACTATATGACAAAGACAGCTCCCTGATTAGAACTAATCAGTCATCCGTCCCTATTTTTAATTTATCTGAAGCATTAAAGAAAGAGATGTTGTATCTTAGCCTAGTTTATTTTTATAGTTTATCTCGACTGATCTTATTTTATCTAATCATTATAATTTTATTAAATTATTACATAAAATAAAATAAACAATTCAAATTCTTTTAAATCTTAAAAAAAAAATAATATTAAAAAAATATATTTTAATTATATTTTATTTAATTTTTTAACTTTAATCTCAAATCATCTCATTTCATTTGTGAAAACAAACGAGTTCAGCGGTACCTTCAATTTCATCCGGTTCAACTTCAATTTCAATTTGAGGAGGTGAGGGTTCTCTTTGATATTGGATAGTGCAGAGAATGATAAGTGTAGGAATATCTCAGTGTGCGCCGTAAAACCAACAGAGAAAGCGCTTGAATGCATTCCAAAGCAATCGATACCAGGAAGACGCAATGATCACTATTGAAAAGACGATCCAGAAGAGTGATGGCGGGAAAATGAGGGAAGCCAACATGGAGAAACAGTCAATGGAAGAGAGAAATCTCCCACCCGCAACAGTCAATGATATCCAAACTAGTATTTTTTTTCCCAATATAAAACTACTCCACCACTAAGCCCTTCACTACCAATAGCAAGACAACCATAAATATTCAATGAAAATTTTAAAGCTTCCATATTTCGAACAGTGGATTTTGTTGCATATGAAACACAACATCGGGATCTTCTCTTCGCACTATATCACAAAGTACTCGAACTCCCGTGGGTTTTCAAGCCCACAGAAGTTCCAACCCATAATTTTCGTGGTGACCGGTGGGGCTGAACTTCAGCCTCCCCCGGTATCACCTGAACGTCCACCAGTTTGTCATCATCCAAGACATGAAATCTCTTTGAATCAAGAGCAGCAGAAACATCAACCAAATTAATCGAGTCTTTAACACGTTTTGCGGGGTGAAGAAATTGCTGCTTACCTGATTGCTTCACTGAGTGATGAACAAATTTCCATCGCCCCTGACCACGAACCGGCACGCGTAGATTCTCCTTATTTGTAAATCTCTGCTTCCCTTATTGATTCAGTAGAGAAAACTGCGGTTTTGATGGTGTCAGATTTGCATGGGGGAGAACCAACAATATCAACCGAGCCTGAACCCTCTCCTTCAAATGGTCTATCTGTTTCGTTCGGCCCCTTAAGCAACAACTGTTTATTCTTCAGCCCAATCCACTTCCCTGCAAGCCCGATTTCTTAGTATACCTTTCAGAGACAACCGCCAATAACCCCCTCCCAACTGACAATTTTGCTGCATCGGTGATAGATGGAGCACCACCAGAATCCATCAGCTTTTCAGATGCTGAAGCATTGAAAACCCTTTTACTATCAGACGGAACACCAGACTTAATTGGAACCCCAGAGTCCATGCGAACTTTGTTCCTCAGCAAACCAACCTCTGCTCGTAACCAAGAGCGAATGGGAAACCATTTGCTTCATATTGGATCGATTTGTCAGCCACAAATAAGAGTCACGATCAGTGTGTCCCAAAATACCACAGCAATAACAATAGTTCGGCAATCGCTCATACTTAAAAGAAACCCACACCAATTCTACCGAAGACTGTGTATTGAAGTGTTTAAATCGGGGCAATGGTATACGAATGTCCATTTTCACTCTTAACCCGTGAGAATTTTCCCCAAACCAAGGAATTTTCTGGTAAATCAAAATCTTCTACTTTACCAATGGAACTGCCAATCATTCGAACCACCATTGCGTTCATACAATTCAGGGGGAGATCGTAAATTCTTACCCAAAACAAAGCAAACTCCAGATAAATTTGCGAAACTTGACTGTCCCCATCGTATTCTTGCATCAATACAAGACACTCACCAAAAAACCAGGGGCCCATTACGAAGAACACGTAATTTGTCCTTAACATCACTGAAATGCGCAATAAAGAGACCATCCTGCAAGGCAAAGAAATTTACCCCTCTACCAGGGTTCCTTACCGCTCGCATCATACTCTTAAAAGCCTCCTTGTTGAAATTTTTTATGGACAGAAGTTTACAGAGAATATAGAATTGGAATTGCTCCGTTGGGATCTCTTGAATATTATTGATAAAGCGAGGATTGTTGTGTATATTGAATTTTATAGATTTATATTTATACATGCATTATATATAATCACTATTACAACAATTTAAACTAATTAATAATTAATCAATATATAAATACATAAAAAAAATGGACTAAAAATTGTACATCTATATAAAATGAATTTACTTTACCAATAAATTAATTCATGGTCAGTTTATAATATTGAAAAATTGATATACAATGCGGTGCATGCCTCGCATTACATGAGTTTTCACACAAAATACAAATTAAGGAGAAAGAAGCGGGAATGAATGATTCTAATTTGTAGTGTATGCACATTTGTTTTGATGGAACAAACGAAAGAAAATGAGGGTGAGAGATCTAGAAAGAGATAGGATTTTATAGTAGAGAAACCCGGGATGGTTTATATGACAGTTTATTTTGACGAAACAATATATAGGTTGAGATAGTATTTTTGAATGGAGTTTTAAATCGATTTATATATTTATCTATACGAAAAGAAATGAAACTTAAAAATTACAACCGTCCATAATAAAACATTATTTTTTAAAGAGTAACGCTATATACAGTCGTGGAATGCGTAAACGTCATGCAGTCACTTTGAAAAAGAATGAAATCCATTTATAAAAAATTAATTTCTTTTTATGTAGATTTCATATTTATTCACTTTTTTCAAAACGACTACATAACACTTGTACACTTATAACTGCAAATATAATTTCTCATTTTTAAAAGACATAACATTTCAATATTTCATTTTTCTATCCCTACGTGTTTGTGCTTCTGTACATTTGCAGATATTCTTAAAGTTGGCGTGGGAAAATGAGGCCGTGTCTGTTGTCTCTCACTGCCACTGCCATTCCCCTCCTACTCTTGCCGTTTTCATGTACCTCTATTCTTATTGAATTCCCAGAATTGTCTTTATATTGGCATTTCCTTTTCTTCATTTTTTTTTTTCAATTTATATCTTCTTTCGGAATATTACATTACAATGGGATTCTCTTAGTTATCTATGAACATTTTTATTCAGTTTTACATTCAACATATTCACGTGTTTGGCGCAGTTTCGTATTAAGTAGCCATTTCAACGAAGCAATATGGTCGAATTTCCTTCTACTCTGCCCCAGGAATTCTGTCCAGTGCCGAATCAGATTGCTCATTGTCTGGCAAAACATGCATGGTCTATCCTAGATTTGGAAATATGGATGGGGTATTTTCCTCATTTTCTATCTCAGTACATTTGGTTAGATCGTTCAAATTTGTAAGTACATTATTTTGATGTCTTGAATGAAGATCTTATTATAAAAAAAAAAAAAAAAAAAAAAAAAAAAAAAAAAAAAAAAAAAGATACCAACCTCGGAATTCCCTTTAACTTTCAATAAATTAAACTTTTCACACATTTTGATAGAAAGTCTACATGGAAAAGTTCTAGACAATTCTTAATCTGATGAAGGAATATACCCAAAACAGATAACAACAGAAAGGAAAGGAAAGGAAAGGAAAGGAAAGGATCGACAATCACTCCCAAGTGAGTAACCAAAACAGAGATTATCCACTAGGAGAAAACTCCTAAATCGCCAGAGAAAACTAAGAAAACAAATACTTTCAATAACTCCTCTTATCTTATTATATACATATATATATATATATATATATATATTAGTGTAAATATTATGGGAATCACGGTGGTTTTATTCTGGGCAGTTTGGTTTCGTGCAGTGGGGCATGGGTTCACTAAAATGACGCTGGCTGCTTCATGCATGGAGGCTGAGGGAAAAACAAGTTAAAGATGGTGACTGTGGTGTACGGCGGAAGAGCCGCGATCTATGGAGATGCCGTGCATGCACGGGTTGCGTCGATTTTGTATGGGGTAGTAAGAGTTCTGGGCGGTGCAATGACTGTTGTGCCGTGAGATGGAAGCCGTAATGTGCACTGGTGTAGCGGCGTAGCAGTTCACTCTCGTTGCTAGACGCTTCTTGGACGAGGACTAGAGGCCGGTGGTGCGTCGAGAAGGGGTGGTAACCTAGTCTAGGGTTGCAGGTGGTCAAAGCAAAATGAGTCTTTGCGTGAATTGCTCGTGAAGTGGAAAAAAAAATTATGAATAAGTAGTGGTTCCATTAACCTAGCGGAAATAGACGTGCATGCAAAGGATACAAACATGCACGTCGTGGATTCTGATACGATATCCTACGGCTTAGGCTGTTTGGCCAATTCAAAAATAAAATAAAATTTTGTCTCCCAATGTTGTGAAATAATAAATGGGCTTTTTCACACATAAAAATCCAAAATTTTTGAAAACAATTTCGCACTGGGTCCGGGTGTTACATCCTCCCCACTTAAAAAATTTCATCCTCAAAATTTGTTGCACTTAGCAAAGTGTTTCCACACCTAGTTTAATCCTCAACAATTATGTTGAACCTAACATTCAAAAATTCTAACTTTCTCAAGTTTTGTGCTTGATGCCTTAAAATATCTCTTAATCCTCTTGCCATTCATAGTCACACACCTAGTGTCAATCGCCGTACACTTCTACAATACAATTAAAGTCTAATAACCATCCCACATATTTTTTTTTCAACTCCCAAATGACTTAAAGAGAGCTCCAAAAAAATAATATTACACATACTAACTCATCAATCACCTAAAGCTAGAGTCTCATAGATGTAAAATATTGGGTCTACTCCCTTTGAAAACCTTTTTAACCAAACTTCAATATTCTAAGCTATATAACTAGACAAGTTCTATGCAGGCATGATTAATCCCAACTCAACTAAAATAGTAAGCTTTCAAGAAGAAAAAGAGTGGGGGTACTTGTGATCTCATTGTTGTCGCTCTTAGCATCTTCAGCTGTCAATGCAAACACTCGAGCTGGTCCCATTCTACGTTGATTGTTTCCCTGCGTCGTTTGTTAGGGGCTTGGAGGTGTATTGGACTTATTCTTCTCGTTTGACAGTAATGGGCATTCTCTGATAAAATGGCCAGTTTTTCCACATCGAAAACATGACCCATATTCCTATCTACACTCACCTGTGTGTACGTGGTTACAAAACTTGCAGGGGTTATTTGATTGATATCCTTGCACTTGCTTTTGCCCCGAGCTGCTGCCATCATTTCTCTTCTTCCATGGACCTTGATCCATCGCAGAATGAGACCCTTGTGGCGCAGTCCTCTTCCTCTGTTCCAGCAATGCTGCGCTTCTTTGAAGGCTCCACTCGAATATTGTGGCCTTATTCACCAACTCTGAGAAGTTCCGGATTTGAAAGCCCACAATTCGTTCATAAATCTTTTCATTCAGCCCTTGTTCCAACTTACGAGCCTTCTTCTCCTCATCAGGGATCAAATATGCACCAAAACATGATAACTCGATAAATCTAGCTGCGTACTGGTGTATTGTCATGGCTCCCTGTACCAAATTAGCGAACTCCATAGCCTTGTCGTCTCGGATTGAGGAAAAAGCGTTCCAGAAAGATCTGCTTGAAGTGCAGCCAACAGACTATTTCCATCCCTTCCGCTTCTCTGATGGTTCTTTCAGAAATCCACCTTCTTTTTGCTTCTCCCGTTAGTTTGAAAGCAGAGTATAGAACCTTTTGTTTGTCCGTGCAGTTTATAACGCGGAGTATCTCCTCAATATCTTGGATCCAGTCTTCTACTAAGGTTGCGTCACCCTGACCATCGAAGGTGGGAGGATGCATTCGATTAAACTGTTCTATGGTGCATCCCCATTCATCATTTGTCGCATTCATACCCGATACACTTCTTTCTCGACGACGAGGTGGCATCTTGACAATTTAGATTATTAAAAAAAATCATTACAAGAATAAAGGGTTCGTACCAAACAAGCAAATGGTGATAATAGTAAAACAAACATAAAATACATATAAAAAAAATTTTACACACAACCGTAGTAACTCTAAATAACCCCAGACTCTAAACCTTCAATCCTGTCAAAAGTCTTATATGCGGTCTACAAAACTGAAATGAACCTCAATCAACATGAACATCTCAGAAGGTCTATAAAAAATCCTACCCTTCCAGTTCCATAAAATATCTTTTCTAAAGCCTAAAACTTTTAATACCCTACATACCAATAAAAATTACCTCCCACAGTCCACAAATGTCTACACCACCACTCTGAAAATTATTTCCTCAACGTCATGATCCAGTGCCTACAAAATTCTAAAACCTTAACTCTCTACGTAATCATCTCTTATATTTTTAAAATTCCACACCTCAAATCTGAAATTTCTTCCTAAACCCACATATATCTAAACCTCCAAAGTTTATAGTACGCAGAATCTCTAACCTGGCTCTAATACCAACAGTAACGCCCCGTTCCCGGAGGTTCGGAGAGTTGACTCTTAATACCTAAAATCAACTTAAATAACACAACTATAAAATCCAGAAAATCCCATAAAATATTAATCAATTTAATCAATCCAAATATCTAAGTTCCTCCATTGGGACAATAAAAAATTTCTCAATAACATAAATTAGAAATCCTCCAAAAACTCGAAATTATCCTTAACTCATCAAATCAAAATACCCGAAAAGTAAATCAGTTTATTAACTACGACTCTCAAATAAGCACTTGTACCATCGGACACTTATTCCATTACAGACGTCACACCTTACTAAAACTTCCTACTCTTGTTCTCCAGCTGAACCATCAAAATTATCTGAAACATAATTGGAGATAAGGGGTGAGTTATCAACAATTCAGTAAGCAGAGGACATATACTAGTGTGTAAATATGAGCATTTACAGAATTTAGAATGTAGAACAAAATATTTTCTTTCAGAATGTAGAATCAGAATAATGTTTTCAAAATGTTGCATCAGAACATATTATCAAAAATATCAGAGCGAAAGTTCGAAAATATTCATAATCAAAATCCCTTTGGCATAGCATAAACTGAAACATCACATCTTATCTTACATATCAGAACAAATACCATTTTTAACCCCCATGGTAGGGTTGTGCAAACCCTGGTAGGTAACCGAGCAGAAACAGAATGTGAATCTTCCAATGTACTTTGGCATAACATATCTGATTCATCATCATCATCATATCAGAGCATGATATCAGAAAAGAGGCCATGTTTAACCCCCTTGGTAAGGTTGTGCATTTGCAGATGACCAAGCAGATGCATATCAGAACTGAAACAGAATATCACTATTCTTTCCCATGGCAGGGCTATATCATATCGGAACAGAAGGCATGTAAAACTCCCGTGGTAGGGTCTCTAACTAAACTGAGCAAAACAGAATCAGATGCAAAACCAGATAGTCATGCCGAAGGTTTTTCAGATGCCATATTTTATCAAAACAGAATACTGAACAGAATCAGAACACAATAGAGTCATATCACAAAACCATCATTTATGTACAAAATTTCATATTCGCTCGCTTTTTCAAAGTTCAGAAACAGAATGTCAAAAATAAGCTCATGTCTACACCAGTTATGACAAAAAATACTTTCTTTTTAAACAGAATCTCATCAGTATTGTGGAATAAATAACTGAGGTAGATCAAATTTATTTTCATAACCAAATATATATATTTTCCAAAAAGTCAACCTCAGCTCATTTTATTTTAATGCAAAGTCTAGCATAGAAATCCCGCTTACATGGACTTCTTAGTTTTTTCAGAATTTTCCTAAAAAATGTCAAACAATAATTAATCGTCACCTATAAAATAATCACATAATTCTCATAAATTTTCAATTAATCTCATATTTTGATATTCAATCCTACACTTCTAAAATAACCTATTAAATTCCTCAAAACCTAAAATTTTCTTAACTCTAAAATATCATCACTTTCTAAATTCATCATTTTTCACTTAATAACTCCGTCTAAAACATTAATTTCTAACTTATTTACTATTGAAGTTCAACAAAACAATATAATATTGGATAACATAATTATATCAAAATCTATTAAAGTAGACAAAGCAAAAATGTCCTTTAATTAAAATAGACTTAATTAGTTTTAAAGTATTTAAAATAAAACTAAAATCTTATTATAATAAACTACTGAAATTAGTAATAAAATACTAAGCAATTATTTTGAAAAGAAAAGTATTTTTTTTATAGACTTTCTTATCACTCAAATAGAGCCATGCAAAACAAGTTTAATATGACAAAAAAAAAAAAACCCATGAGCTATCCTTGTGACAAGGGCGATTTGGGAATGTAAAAATTATAACCATGGGCTGTTTGGGAAAAACTTGAACACAGAAGGAAACTAGTGTGTAAAACGCAACTCCGGACCAACAATGCAACATAGGCGTCCATGCTCACCGAGAGAGTGGAGCTGCGACGTAGCTGGGTGCGGTGGGCAACGATGATCACGACGCCGGAGTAGTGAGAGAGAGATCTAGAGAGAGAGAGACCAACAAATGAGAGAAGAAAAAAAAAAGAAAGCGATAGAGTAAGGTGAGAGAGTGTGACATGGAGGTGCTGTTGATGGCTTACCGAGCGGGACGCGGCGGATAGGAGTGGTGTGGAGTGACCATTGGAGTTCTTTGTGCCGGTGGTAACGACGTGGAGGCGTTGGCACCATGTGTGGTGGAGTTGAACGACAAGGGCACCCGGTTGTGTTGCTCTGTTTTCGATGGCTAAAACAGGGGACAATGAGATTGTGTGGGGTACGGTGACGCATGGCAGTATTGTGGGCAAGCTGTGGTGTTGCACCAAGGCTGAATAGTGGCAATCACTGTGGTTTTATTCTGGGCGGTTTGGTTTCGTGTAGTGGGGCATGGGTTCACTAAAATGACGCTGGCAGCTTCATGCATGGAGGCTGAGGGAAAAACATGTTAAAGATGGTGACTGTGGTGTACGGCGGAAGAGCCGCGATCCATGGAGATGCCGTGCATGCACGGGTTGCGTCGATTCTGTATGGGGTAGTGAGAGTTCTGGGCGGTGCAATGGCTGTTGTGCCGTGGGATGGAAGCCATAATGTGCACTAGTGTAGCGGCGCCGCAGTTCACTCCCGTTGTTGGACGCTTCCTGGACGAGGACTAGAGGCCGGTGGTGCGTCAAGAATGGGTGGTAACCTAGTCTAGGGTTGCAGGTGGTCGAAGTAAAATGAGTCTTTGTGTGAACTGCTTGTGAAGCGGAAAAAAAAAATTATGAATAAATAGTGGTGCCGTTAACGTAGCGGAAATAGATGTGCATGCAAAGGATACAGACCTGCACGTCATGGATTCTGATACGATATCCTACGGCTTAGGCTGTTTGGACAATTCAAAAATAAAATAAAATTTTGTCTCCCGACGTAGTGAAATAATAAATGGGCTTTTTCAGACATAAAAATTCAAAATTTTTGTAATCAATTTCGCATTGGGCCTGGGTGTTACAATCGATGTCGTTGGGGAACTCACACGAAATTGAGAAAAAAAAAATGAAAAGTCCCCATTTACGATTTTGTTGCGGCCGATGTTGCTGGGGAACTCACAGAAATGAGAAAAAAGCAATGAAAAGTCTCTATTTACATTTTTGTTCCTTCCCTTTTTTTTAATATAATTACACATGGCATGACACGTGGCATGCCACGTCGAGTGGGAGGGGCGAGCGGTGCTTTAGAAGAACTTGTTTAGATAGTGAGATGAGATAATTTTAGATGAGTTAAATAAAATATTATTAGAATATTATTTTTTAATAATATTATTATTTTGATATTTGAAAAAGTTGAATTGTTTATTATATTATGTATAAAAATTTAAGAAAGTTATAATGATAAAAACGAGATAAGACGAGATGAATTAATAATATTTTTGTATCCTGACAAATCTTTATCTTTACATATGATGCGCAAGGGAAGTAATTCATGTTAAGCCCTCTGATGCATCAAGTCAACCTTACACATGTCATGTCCTTGTTTTTTTCCGATCTCCTCGTTGGACAATATTTTGGGAAGAGTCGGGCTACTCTGCCGTCCAGAGTAGCCTACTCAACTTTACCATTTTTGTGTTTTGAGTTTTTTTTTTTTACAGTTTTTAATATATTTAAATATTTTAAAAAAATAAAATAAAAATTTCTATACATTTAAAAATACTTTCTTAATTACTAAATAAAAAAAAATTATTCAAATAATCAAATATAGCGGTAAAAATAGTAGGCAAAGTAATTTTTTCCTTTTGAAACCCAAGTCCAAACCGAGGCAGTACAAAGTTTGATTAGTTTGGTGATACCTGGTCCCACCCCAGCTAAACATTTCATTTAGAGCTGCACCGCTTGCAGCTTACCGCTGCAATTGCCCGCTAGGTAAAAGTAATATTTTTTTATTCAATTGTTTTATTCACATTTTTTATCATTTTTAATTATTTTAGATAAATATAAAAAAAAATATATTAATACATTAAAAATTATTTTCTTATTCATTAAATAAAAAAATCACTAAATAATCAAATGGAGCAGTAACAATTGGGCGGATAATAGTTTTTTTCTTTCCTTTATAGGACGAGATTTTGTCCGAAAGACTTGTGATGCCCGGACTTTTGAAAGTGGCAAAAGAAAGCTATTGGAAATTTGAAAGGTGTTTTGCTATACATCATTTTATATTATATATTATATATTATATTGAATTTTTATCATTTTATTATTAAATTAATTGAATTCTTTTATTTTTTTTATCTTTATATTATATACTTGTTAATAAAAAAAATAAAAAATTATGTATAACATGTGAGAATGGGATAACGATTAAAATTATTTGGACGGTACTACGTCTACCGTTCTCAACTTTGGCTGGGAGCTATCGTTAGATATAATTAAATTTTTTTTATGTTATATTTTTTGTCTATTTAATGAGTCCTGTGACATATACGCATGGAACACGTGCTCCTGATTACGTTACAGTACTACTGAAATCTCATATCGCTATTAAAAAATTTATAAAGAGAGAAAATTTGACAAACTCCAGCAGTCCCATTTCTCTTTCTCCCGTTCCGCTTTCGAATATTTCAGGTTTTGAATCATTTTTATTTTTATTTTCAGTTTTCTTACATGTGGCATGCCATGTCAGCATAATCAGCAGTTTACTAATAAATTTATAATAAGATGATGAATTTGCTGGGTTTTAATTATTTTCATATATAGTCGGATGTCATAATTAATGATGGGTGTGTCTTGTTTTTGATATATGGGTGAAGTGAGTAGAATTATTAATGATGGGTGAAGTGTGTAGAATTACTCATAGATAAAATATCCATATATCAAAAACAAGACACACCCATCATTAATTATGGAGTAATTCTACATACAACCGTGAAGTGCGTAACCGACGCGTAATCGCTTTGAAAAACAGTAGGGTTCACTATTAAAAATTAATTTTTTTTTTATGTGGATTCCATATTTTATTCATTTTTTTCAAAACGATTACGCAACGGTTATGCAATTCACGATTGTAAGTATCTTTTCTTTTTATCTATAGATCTTACGTACATATTTTGTTATTTGAATGTGTTGTCGATTTGATCAACTTGATTTTCATAAATCAATATCTTTTTCTCTTTCTTTTTTTTTTTTTTTTTAATTTTCTATTTGTTTTATTGTTTATAATTCTGTGGAATGGGTTCATGCGGTTATATGTTAGGGTTATTGCACATATGACATATAGTTACTGGAGGTGAAAAGTAGTCATGCCAATTGTATTTGCTATGCCGAAAAAATTGACTTCAATATGATACATTCGTACCATTATTAATAAAAATTGAGTAATAATACATACAGTCGTGAAATGTACAAATGTTATACAGTCGCTTTGAAAAAAAGTAAGATTTATTATTAAAAAGTTAATTTATTTTCATATAAGTCTCATATTTGTTCACTTTTTTTAAAACGATTATACAACACTTACACATTTACGACTATAACTATTATTTCTCATAAAATTTTAATCACTAAAAATATTATCTGCAATAAACAGCAGACCAGTGACAGTGTAAATGTAAAATATTTATTCTCTTAATACAAATTACTGAAAAGATATTATTCCACAAATATTTTGCTTTACAACGAAAAAAATAGAGCGTTGATATCAATATTGACGAGACACATAAATGTCACATCAGCCACTTTATAAAAAACTATAAAAATAAGAAAATGTTAAATAGACCGGTGAGTTTGTATCTTCAATATTATCGTTGATGCGGTCTCACTTGGGAGTGAGTTTTCTCTCTAGCTAGAGTGAGTCTGAGGCTAGCTTATGCTGGTCTGAGTGTGACGAGCATGGAGGAGGAAATGTCAAAGCAGTGGGAGAGATTAACTCTCACAGAGGAAGAAAAAGAAGGAGTTGCTCTAAAACTCCAGCCAACAATATCTACAATGAGAACGAACCACTTCTGCCTACTGGTCATGATAGTGGTAGAGAAATTCATCAACAGGGAAGCTTTCAAGAGCACTATGTCAAAAATATGGAAATGTGATAGCTGGCTCCAATTTTCAGAAGTTGGGACTAATAAGTATCTGATTGAGTTCCAAAGTAAAAAGGATTTGGACAGGGTGATCAATGGCAGGCCGTGGTCATTTGATAGGTGGCTTTTATGTATTCAACCTTTCAACGGGTCAATGTCCATTAATGAAGTAAGTTTCAGCAAAGAGGAATTCTGGATACAAGCCTACAACCTGCCATTCGACTACATGAATCAAGAGGTTGGAATCCAGATAGGAAACAGCCTGGGAAGGTTTATCAAAGTCCATGTAGATGAAAGAGGCATTGGGTGGGGCAAATTCTTGAGAATAAGGGTGGAACTTGATATCACCAAAACTCTCCTAAGGGGTCTGTTTATTAATGTTGATGGGAAGAAAACATGGGTGTATTTCAAGTATGAGAGACTGCCTTCCCTCTGCTTCAAATGTGGAGTGATCAGACATGTTAAGAACTCATGCTCAAACCAAGAGGGCAGGGAAGGGCAGAGCCAATATGGGGCATGGTTAAGGGCACCTATAGTAAGGGAGAACGAGCTGCTATTCAAGAAATATGGTGAAAGTCCTGATCATTCACCCAAGTCTGAACCATGGTCATGGTGGAAGGGGAAGGAGGTCAAGGAGGAAGACAACAGTGGTAAAGCAGATTTCATGGAAAGGTGTCAGGAGCTTTCAAAGAAAACTGATACCATCGAGGGAGAAGGTGAAGGGAAAGGAAAGGAGCAGGTACTAGGGGACATGCCAAAGTCAAAGTCTCAAGCTGATGACAGAGAAATGGGAAAACTAAAACACCCAAATACTGCACTCTTAGGCCAAGACGTGGAGAATAGGGAGATGTTGGGAGTGGTGGAGTCAGGATTAAGTAAGGGAAAGACTGTTTCTAAAGAGACTAGATGTGACTTCAACTCTGACAGAAGAACTTCAAAGAGCACAGAAACCTCGACTGACCTTTTGCAACAAGTTCAGGACTTTAACCAGTATGTTTCCAACCAAGTTAAAGTACTTGATCAAGTCAAGAAAACTGCCAGTTGGAAGAGGAGGGCACGAGACATATGCATAGGGAGAGGCTCATTGGTTAAAGGGTCTGCACCAGCTTTCCATACAGGTAACTAAAGAAACAGAAGTCCCCCACTAGCTAGTGTGGATCAGCTCTTAACAAAAAAGATTAAAACTGAAAAAGATGACAAACTGGTTTATCCTCAACTTGAAATGGTGGAGGCTGTGGAACAGCCCCACCAAGACAAATGAGTTGCCTCAGTTGGAACTGTCGGGGGCTTGGGAACCCCCAGACAGTTCATGAATTGCACCTTCTGGTGCTTAAAAAGTCCCCAGCATTTGTGTTCCTTATGGAAACAAAGAGCAGTAGAAACAGAATTGAAAGCCTCAAGAAGAGTCTTAAGTTAGATAATAGCTTTGTAATTGACTGTAAGGGCAGGAAGGGTGGTCTTGCATTCCTTTGGAGAGATGAAGTGGAAGCCGTAGTGCACACTTACACTCAACACCATATTTCTCTTATGGTGAAGGGGGCTGAGGGGGGAAAGGAGTGGTTACTGACTGGTTTTTATGGCAATCCTAATACTAGTAGAAGGAAGGAAAGCTAGTAGCTTCTCCAAGCTATTAATCCAGGAAGTCTAATAGGGTGGGTGTGTGTTGGGGATTTTAATGAAATACTCAACTTTAATGAAAAATGGGGAGGAGCCTTAAGACCTAAAAATCAGATTGATGAATTTAGAGCTGCGGTTGATGCTTGTGGTCTATGTGATATGGACTTGGTAGGAAACAAATTCACTTGGAATAATGGAAGAAGTGGTGGAGCCTTTACCAAAGAAAGATTGGACAGAGCTTTTTGCAATTCCAATTGGAGTGAGAGCTACCCAAATTCAATTGTTTGCACCCTTTCTACCTTGTGTTCAGACCATTGCCCACTGCTAGTCAGGTTTGAGGGGAGTCAGGATCATAGGACCCATAGGGACAGACCATTTCGATTTGAAGCACATTGGGCCATGAGAGATGGTTATCAACACCTGATGGAGGAAATTTGGCAAAACAACAACGACTCAGGGAATAAAGTGACTGATCTTAAAGAGGGGCTAAACAAATGCAAACAAAAACTTCTGCAATGGGATAAAAGAATGAAGGGCAATTCTCAACAACAATTATCAGAGAATATGACACTTTTGGATGACCTTCAAAAAAAGAACAAGGGCCACCTTAATGAGCAAGTTAAGCAGGTTCAGAAGGCTATAAACAACCAGTTGGAGGAAGATAATCTCAGATGGAAGCAAAGAGCTAAGCAAAAGTGGTTGAGAGAAGGTGACAGAAATACCAGATTCTTTCATCAAAGTGCTTCATTTAGAAGAAGAAACAACAACATCAAAAAGTTAGTGAATGAAGAAGGACAGGAAGTGTATACCACAGAAGGCATAAGTTCACTCTTCCAAGATTATTTTAAAAACCTTTTCTCAACATCTTCACCAGGAGACTTCTCTGAAGTTCTGAATTCTATGGAGCCCCGAGTCACAGAGGAAATGAATGCCAATATCACAAGGGTTTACACTCAACAAGAAATTGAAGAAGCCCTATTTCAAATGGAGGGCCTCAGCTCTCCTGGCCCGGATGGATTTCCTGTTGTTTTTTATCAGAAGCAATGGCCCCTCATTGGCAAACAAGTTTGTGAAGGCATATTGCAGGTGCTGAACTCTAATGGTAACATCTCAGATGTGAACAACACCTTCATTGCTCTAATTCCCAAGAAAAAAAACCCCACCAAAGTCACTGAATTCAGACCCATTTCCCTGTGCAATGTAATGTATAAGATCATATCTAAAATGATAGCAAACAGGCTTAAATCAATCTTGCCTGCATCATTTCCAATTCCCAGTCTGCATTTGTACCAAATAGACTCATCACTGACAATGTAATAGTGGCTTTTGAAGCCTTGCATACGATGAAATCTAAAATGACAGGCAAAGAGGGGTATATGGCTCTGAAACTCGATATGAGTAAAGCTTACGATAGGCTAGAGTGGAGCTTCATCAAAGCTGTGATGTGCAGAATGGGTTTCTGTAATAAATGGATAGACCTAGTGATGAATTGCATTGAAACTGTATCATATGCCCTTCTAGTTAATGGAAAACCTCAAGAACATTTTCATCCTTCTAGAGGGATAAGACAAGGTGATCCCCTATCACCTTATCTTTTTATTATGTGTGCTGAGGCCCTTAGTTGTCTTTTGAAAAAAGCTGAAGGTGAGGGTTGGATACATGGGGTACCTATTGCTAGAGGCCAAGTAAGAATCTCACATCTATTTTTTGCTGATGATTGTCTCCTATTTTGCAAGGCAAATGCTATAGAATGGGGCAGACTTTTTGGACTGCTGAGAAAGTATGAATCATGCTCGGGCCAAAGGCTCAACCTGGAGAAAACTTCTATAATTTTCAGCAAGAACACAGCAAGGATCACACAGCAATATATTTTGTCCATTGCTGGATTGAGACATAGTTCGACTTATGAGAAATATTTGGGATTGCCTTCAGTGGTGGGAAGGCTCAAGTTCATGACTTTTAAAGGCATTCTAGACAATATTAGATAAAAAATCAGCAATCACAGAGTGAAATTACTGTCACAAGCTGGGAAGGAGGTCTTCATCAAAGCTGTGCTTCAGGCACTTCCAACATACACAATGGCTGTTTTCAAGCTGCCCAAAACCTTGCTCAAAGATATCAACACTGTGATTAACAACTTTTGGTGGGGACATCAAAACAATGAGAACAAAATTCACTGGATATCTTGGAAGAGGATGGGAAGAGCAAAAGCTGTAGGGGGGATGGGATTTCGAGACTTTGAGGCCTTTAACATAGCTATGCTAGCAAAACAATGCTGGAGACTAATCCAACATCCAGACTCTTTGGCTGCTCAGGTAATGAAGGCCAAGTACTTTCCTAAATCCACCTTTCTAGAAGCAAAACTAGGTGCGAGACCCTCATATATATGGAGAAGCTTTCTATCAGCAAGATCATTGATTGAAGCAGGGTCATATTGGAGAATAGGCAATGGGAGTCAAGTGAAAGTCTGGAAGGATAAATGGATCCTCTATCCAAATCCCAGTAGAGCTCAAAGCAATGTCAGTGGGTTGGAAATTAATGCACTTGTCTCTAGCCTAATTGACCCTCACACCAAGCAATGGAGGAGTACTATGGTGAGACAGCTTTTTAACCAAAGAGAAGCTGAGATTATCCTTAAAACTCCCATCAGCCTTCTTAACAGCAGAGATAAGCTAGTATGGCAAGGCACAAAAGATGGCAGGTTTTCAGTCAGAAGTGCGTACCACAAGGAGATAGAGAGAACTCACTTCCAGTCAAGTCAAGCATCAAGTAGTTCCTCATTCACAGCAGTCTGGAAACAGCTATGGCAATTAAAAGTGCAACCCGGGGACAAAGTACTCCTATGGAGATCATGCCTCGAGGCCCTTCCAACTAATTCAAATCTTTATAAGAAGAGATTAGCTGAGAACCCTCTCTGTCCAATATGTTACTTGGAGGCAGAAGACTCAGCTCATGCACTATGGAGATGTGAATCAGCTAAAGATGTTTGGAGCCAATGCTCAAAAAGCTTACAAAAATGTCATCAACCTCACGTGACTATGATCCAACTCCTAGAAGACTTACTTCAGGCTATGGACAGTCGAATCATCCAAGAGTTTGCAGTAGTGGCCAGGAAGATCTGGTGGAGAAGAAACAAATTCCTCTTTGAAGGCACCTTTGCACACTCGAATGCTGTAGTGAGGGAAGCGAGAGGAACATTGGATCTGTTGATTGAGGAGGATTCAAGATTGGCTCGAGGGCAAACTAATACACAAGTAGAGGATTGGCAGGCTCCTCCATCAAACTGGATCAAGCTAAATTGGGACAGTGCAGTAGACAAAGTAAATGGTGTAATTGGAGTGGGAGTAACTGTTAGGGACAGCCTTGGTTATACCATTGCTACCAAGCAAACTAATAAAATCATCTTCCCCGATCCACTTCTAGCAGGGGCTTTTGGAGCTCTCAAAGCTGCTCAGTTTGGTGTGGAACTTGGTCTATCCCAAGTTGTTGTTGAAGGTGATTCTTTGCAAGTCATCAATGCACTGAGAAGTGAAAAAGAAGGGTGTAATAGTGTCAGTATGTATGTTAGTGAGGCAAAACTGATCCTTTAAAATTTTGCCATGTGGGAGGTTTCTCATGTTAGGAGAAATGGCAATGCAATGGCTCACTTGTTAGCAAAAGAA
Source organism: Juglans regia (assembly GCF_001411555.2). Lineage (NCBI taxonomy): Eukaryota > Viridiplantae > Streptophyta > Magnoliopsida > Fagales > Juglandaceae > Juglans > Juglans regia. The sequence goes on along the minus strand of NC_049902.1, from coordinate 23,294,487 downwards.
GCTCTTTCTATCCATGATGATATTGTAACTATGGGGGTTCTTCTCTCTTGTTTTCCTCTGGATTAGTTATATGGAAATGACTTATGATTCAAAAATATTATCGTTGATGCATTTTATTTATTTTTTAAAACTTTTTAATTTAAACATTAAAAAATTGATTATTATTAAAATTGTATATGTTTTTCATAATTACTAAAGATATTAAAAAAAATTTAAACAAAAAATTTCGACTAGTCCAGCGGTAATGGTTGGCGGCTCGCTGCAGCATCAATAAAAATAAATTCTGGTTAAAGGGTAAAATTAATCCCTGGATTTGACGTGACTGTGAGAGGATTAATGCTAAATATAAGCATCAAATATATAAATTTTGTATAGGTTTTTTATAAAAAAAAAAATAGACTACACTAAAAAATAATTTTTTTAACATTTTTTCATAATAAAGTTTACTTTTTTTACAAAAAAAGATTGTTGGACAATTTTTGCAGCGTTATCTAACCATGATCGGTATACATTTTACGACAAAATGAGACTTTTAGGGTACGTTTAGGTAGTGAAAAATGTTGAGAAGTGTTGAGAATGTTTGTGAATAGTTATGAGTAGAGATTGGAGTGAATTTGTGGATCCCATTAAGAGTATTTTGAGTTGTTTGGATGTGTGAAGTATGTTGAGTTATTGATTTTTGAGTAGGTAGTTGAAAAATGTGTGAGTCTCATAACTATTATAGTGATTTTATTTTTAGTAATAAAAATTATAATGATTTTATTATAGTAATTTTTTAATATTAATAAATATTGTAATGATTTTATTTTACTTTTATATATAATAATGATAAATATTATAATGATTTTATTTTTAATTTATATATAATAGTGATAAATATTATAATGATTTTATTTATATATATATAATAGTTATAAATATTATAGTAATGTTATTTTTTATTTATATATTATAGTGATTTTATTTTTAATTTATATATAATAGTGATAAATATTATAGTAGTTTATTTTTTATTTATATATAATAGTGATTTTATTTATTATTTATATATTATAGTGATTTTATTTTTTATTTATATATTATAATGATTTTATTTTTTATTTATATTTAATAGTGATAAATATTATAGTGATTTTATTTTTTATTTATATATTATAGCGATTTTATTTTTTATTTATATATAATACTGATAAATATTATTTATTTATATATTATAGTGATTTTTATTTATTTATATATTATAATGATTTTTTTTATATTTAATAGTGATAAATATTATAGTGATTTTATTTTTTATTTATATATTATAGTGATTTTATTTTTTATTTATATATTATAATGATTTTATTTTTTTATTTATATTTAATAGTGATAAATATTATAGTGATTTTATTTTATTTTATTTTTATTTATATATTATAGTGATTTTATTTTTTATTTATATATTATAGCGATTTTATTTTTTATTTATATATAATAGTGATAAATATTTTTTATTTATATATTATAGTGATTTTATTTTTTATTTATATATTATAGTGATTTTATTTTTTATTTATATATAATAGTGATAAATATTTTTATTTATATATTATAGTGATTTTATTTTTTATTTATATATAATAGTGATAAATATTTTTTATTTATATATTATAGTGATTTTTTATTATTTATATATTATAATGATTTTTTTATTTATATTTAATAGTGATAAATATTATAGTGATTTTATTTTTTATTTATATATTATAGTGATTTTATTTTTTATTTATATATTATAATGATTTTATTTTTTTATTTATATTTAATAGTGATTTTATTTTTTTATTTATATTTAATAGTGATAAATATTATAGTGATTTTATTTTTTATTTATATGTTATAGTGATTTTATTTTTTATTTATATATTATAGCGGTTTTATTTTTTTATTTATATATAATAGTGATAAATATTTTTCATTTATATATAATAGTGATAAATATTTTTTATTTATATATTATAGTGATTTTTTTTTTATTTATTTATTATAGTGATTTTATTTTTTATTTATATATTATAATGATAAATATTTTTTATTTATATATTATAGTGATTTTATTTTTTATTTATATATTATAGCGATTTTATTTTTTATTTATATATAATAGTGATAAATATTTTTATTTATATATTATAGTGATTTTATTTTTTATTTATATATAATAGTGATAAATATTTTTTATTTATATATTATAGTGATTTTTTTATTATTTATATATTATAATGATTTTTTTATTTATATTTAATAGTGATAAATATTATAGTGATTTTATTTTTTATTTATATATTATAGTGATTTTATTTTTTATTTATATATTATAATGATTTTATTTTTTATTTATATTTAATAGTGATTTTATTTTTTTATTTATATTTAATAGTGATAAATATTATAGTGATTTTATTTTTTATTTATATGTTATAGTGATTTTATTTTTTATTTATATATTATAGCGGTTTTATTTTTTTATTTATATATAATAGTGATAAATATTTTTCATTTATATATAATAGTGATAAATATTTTTTATTTATATATTATAGTGATTTTTTATTTATTTATTTATTATAGTGATTTTATTTTTTATTTATATATTATAATGATAAATATTTTTTATTTATATATTATAGTATTTTTTTATTTATATATTATAATGATTTTTTTTATTTATATTTAATAGTGATAAATATTATAGTGATTTTAGTTTTTATTTATATATAATAGTGATAAGTATTATATAATATTTGTGAATAGTTATGAGTAGAGATTGAAGTGGGTTTGTGGGTTTCATTGAGAGTATTTTAAGTTGTTTGGCATGTAAAGTATTTTCAAAAGTACGAGAATACTTGAAAAGTATTGAGGAATGTTTGGTACCGAAACATAGCCTTAGCTACAACAAATAATTCGTGCAAATAATAGTATTTCAGACAAAAGTTTGCATTTCGAGGAATAATACTATATGTTACCATTTATTTTTAGAGAGGTAGGTAGGATTTGAGGTGTCGTGAAATTTTTATTTTGTAAAAAATATTAATTAATTGCGGTAAAATCACTAACGAGAAAAAAGACAAATTTGTTATAGTGTGTAGGGGTGAAAGTTGTTCGGTCCGAACCGGATCAACTCGTGACCAAGACCGGTTGGTCTCGATTTTTGAAATAGAGAACTGAGACATTTCGATAAGTCTCAATCTAGTCCCGGTCTAAGAGTTTTCCACCCTGGACTAGACCGGATCAACTGAATTAAAAAATATATATTTTATGATAGACCGAAAATATATATATATATAAAAAATGATGGATAAAAAATTTCGATCTATCATTCCTGGATCGGACCAAACCGATCTACACCCTAAAGTGTGCGAGTCAGGCTCAAGTTGAGTTTTGAGATATTTGAAGTGAGCTTGAACAACCCTATCTCTCCCAAAACAGACTCGAATATAGACCTAGTTTTAACAGCAAAACGCAATCGAAATTTCCGTTGGACAATAAAAAATAAAAATCATCCCACAAGCTACAGTATACGCAACACTAGCGCGAACACCCCATATATTATTATAAACTAAAGAAAGATCTTAGTCATGCCTTGAGCTATACAATGCATCCATTATTACTACACGTAACACGGTACCATATATACAACATATTTTGCTGATGGATCGATCTCCATTAATTTAACCGCAGAAAGAACTAATATACTGGTTTTCGTTCTATCTTAATAGTTGATCCCTTAAATTTCAGCCAATTCAATTTCGTCTTGATCAGGATCAGGTGCTATATACAAGAACTCTTCTTGATATTGGGTGATGCATTGGATGATGAGGGTAGGAGTTTTTTGAAGAGAGTGATAAAACCAATAGATAAAACGCTTAAACACATTCAAAAGCATTGGATACCAAGGAGACACAATAACAAGTATGGGAAAGACAACCCAGAAGCGTGATGGCGAGAGAAAAAGTGAGGCCACCATGGAAAGAGTCAATGGAACTGAGAAATCTCCCACCCGCAAGTGGATTGATTTCAAAGTGAGAGAAAGCTTGAGAGAAATGAAAAGGAAAAGCAATATGAGACTTGCCGCAACAAACATCAATAAAATGGCCGGATGGCCAATTGCCATGTTGCTGACATCTTGATCAGCCCAAGGTTTGTCTTGGGATATGAAGAGCACAAGACTGAGGCTTACAAATGGTGGAACCAGATAGCGCACATCCATGACGAAACTCATTTCACTATGTTCCCAAATAATTTTACCTATATCTTCACTATTATACTCTCCTGGCTCCTACGTCGAAGCTTCTTAAGGGATATAATGAGGAGCTGCAGTAGTGCTTTTGGCCATGGGATTTAGTTAACCTTTCTCAATTAGATCGTAGAAAGTCGCGAAGGAGCAGAGAGAGAGAGAGAGATGTGTTGGTCATTCAACGAGAGAAGGGCCTTTTATGGAATGATTGCTGGCCGGCTCAGGAGACGGGTTTCTGCCTTTCTGGCCGTCTTCAAACGGCTTTCTTTCTATCTCTTTCTTTTGTCTCTCTCTGTCTTTTGCCTTGTCCTTTAATTTGTCCTCACCTGTACTTTGGCGGTAGATGTCCTCATGTCCACATTTTTTCCTCCGATACAAGTCAATAAAAAATGGGAAATGCCAGAGTGGCTAGGGAAAAAAATACCGATTACTTTTTTTAAATTTAATTATTAAGAAAGTCTTTTTATATATATTTTTGATTTTTTTTAATATTTAAAAGAATTTTAAAAATATTTAAAAAAAAAAGAAACCAAAAAATAAAAAAAATTTGCACTCCTTGGTACAAACATTCGGTAGAGCTTTTGTTGGTCCTAGCACCACCTATAAAAAAATTAGCAAAATTTTATCTTTTTTAAAAATGATAAACACACGATGTTTTTAGAATATATTATACAAATATATTTTCAAATGAAGAATATTTTTATAAGATATCTTATAAAAGTAACATATTTTACTAACTCTCATTTTAAAATATGTATTGTAAAATGTGTTGCTACTTTATATAAAATTTGGGTGAATAATATTAAAAGTTCACAAGTTCAAAGGAAATCTTATTGAAGGATCACATATATTTTGGATTCTTAAAAAAAAAGGACAAGTCATCAAAATCTATAAAGTTTTGGAAGAAGAAAAGGCTTTATTAATTTTTTTAAAATAATATATCCATCAATCAGCTGGGTAGAGAAAAATATATATATATATATATATCTATATTTTTTAGCCACAAAAAAATTATACAAGGGGAAGTAAAGTTGTGTGGCATTGAAGTTCAACGAAAGAAGAGTTTGGACGGACTAAAACTCTTGCACTAACATAGACATGCGATCTCTTGAAAACTAAAACCCTGATTGCCCTCGGCTGCTATGTAGAGATCGTGACCCTCGACCCTCGACCCTTGGTTGCCGTGTAGAGATCGTGGCCCTAAACTTTCGTGCGTAGATCTCGGTTGCTTGTAGAGATTGCAACCCTCGGTTGGGCTTGCGACTGTGTACAAATCACGACCCGCAGCTCACCCTTCAGCTTTAGTGACTCGAGGTGCCGAAACCCTCGGCGTAATCGATCAGGGCTCATTATGTAGCATAGAGCGATCATCACGTGCTTCTGTGCCAGCATGTCAAGCTCATACCAGCACTGGCACACCAAGGAAACCACATCCCGATCCGTCTCCTGTTGTTCGTCCAGTTCCTTTTTCAATTCCTTTTTCCTGCACACCAGGGAAACCAAACTGATGGTTTGTCATTCAACCATTAGTTTGGCATTAAGATGCAAGAAGCAAGCATACCATCCGTGGAAGGGATATTCAAATCCTTGCTTTCATTGGAAATTTAAAACACAGAGGGAATATGGCAGAGCAACATCGTGAACAGGAGTAGACGCTGCTCCGCTCGGCGTCCAGAAACAGGCCCTAGCCTCTCGCCAGTTGTCGTAGTCACTCCAATAGAGGTAAGGACATCAGGTACGCATTTAATCCTCTAGGGATTTGGTGCCGTCATTAGTACGTTTATGTTTGGCACCCTCTGCATGGCGGCCGTTGATGCCTTGCCAAACTCGGCAGGCCATCAGCAGTCATTCTCTGAACTGGTCTCCACGGTTCTGCAATTGTTCCTAAGATGGAAGTTGCTTTTCGTCCGTCAAAGCTGATCGATGGGGAGTTTTGCTTCCTTTTTCTGTGGAAGAGTTGGATCGCATTGCCCAGCCTTTTAAATTCTCATTAGTCTTGAAATTCTTGCGGCAGAGGCCTTTTCTAGATGCCATTTGTGGCTTCATCCAAAGTTGGTGGGGATTGGCTAGTGCTCCTATGGTGTCATCGATGCAAAAGCCAAGAAATATGTTTGTTCGAATGTCCAATGAAGCAGACTTCCATAAAACTTTCTCCAAAGAGTCATGCGACGTTAATGGTGTTCCCTACTGGCAATTTACATGGATGCCCGATTTTGATGAAGAAAGTGAACTACCATGTGTTCCGGTATGTGTCTTTTTGCCTGGTCTTCCTCCTAATTTTTATCATAAGTCGATATTGAAAATGCTTACAACACCAATTGGACGGTTTATCCGATGTGATAATACAACTTTTTGTGCAACAAGAACGGATGGGGCAAGAGTTTGTTTTGAGATAGATGCATCAAAAAATCCCATCTCATATTTTTTGATCGGTATACCAGGAATGCCAAGGAGTAGAAGACCAGATTATTTACGAGACAAGAGATTTTTTTGGACTGCCTATTGTTGGGCCTGTAGATCACAGGGACCAAAGGACTTGCAGAATGGGTAGAGATACCAAGAAGAATCAATCCAAGGGAGGGTAAGTCTGGGTAAAAAAATCTGAGAAGCCGACAGTGGAAGTTGAGGCTGAAGGGGGCACTCTGATCGTGGAGCATGGTAAGCAGCCGGTATTGGGTCTTGAGGATCAAGGTGTTTTATAGGTAGATGGTGGCATTATGGGAGAGGAGGAGGCCGTTGAACTTGATAAGGTGGTGGAAATGGGTGGCTTGGAGGCTTTGAAGGAAGGTATTGATGTCCCTGTGCAACATGCTATGCTGGCATTGAAGGATGTCCCAGTGCAACGTGTTATATTGTTTCCATGCAACGTGATTAATATGGAACCTTTGACTTCCAAAAAAGATGGTGGTGGTGGAGGTTCATCAGCTTGTGTCACAAGGTGTGATATGGAAGCAGCATCGTCTGTTACTTTGGAAGAAACCATACAACTAGTGCCGGTTGAACAAAGTTCTAAGTATGTAGGCATGGTACCAATCGGTCAATCTTTGGTTAAGGGTTTTGTTTTTCAAAGAGAGAATGAATTGACTAGGCACACTATGGAAGAAACTCAGCCTAACAATGAAGTTGATAGGGACACGATGCGAGTTTATATGCAAAAAGATTACTGCACGAATTCAGAAGTCCCAAAAGATTTTGTTGGTAAGGTAAAGAGGAGAAGCTCTATCAGGTCGGTAGTACTTCCCCCTCTTGTAGCCATGATTCGGAAGTGGAAGCAGAGTTTTTGATGACTAAGATGGAGCTTGCTGACTGGGAGGCCAGGGAAGAAACTCAATGGGCTCTAAAAGTTAAGAGGAAATGGCTACAAGAGGAGGATCGAAATTCTAGGTTCTTTCATGCCTCTGTTTATCAAAGATGGAAGTCCTATACTGTGTCGTGCATGCATCTCTCGGATGGGACTGTTTCATCAACGCTGGAGGAAATTCACCAAGGGGCCATGACTCATTTTCAAAATTTCTTAGTCATGAGGTTGAATGTGCAACCGGCTGAAATTTTTGAAATTGTTCGCCCTATGATTTCCACCCCAAATAATTTAATGCTTTGTGAGGTTTCCTCAGTTGAAGAGGTTCGAGCAGCAGTTTTCCCTATTACAAAACATAGTTCTATTGGCCCAGATGGATTTGGTTCTAGTTTTTATATGTCTTGTTGGGAGATAGTGAAGTATGACGTGGTGGAAGTAGCGAGAATGTTTTTAATGGTGCTTCTTTGCCAAGGTTTTGTTCATCTTCTTACATTGTTTTGATTCCAAAAGTGTCATATCCAAAAAGGTTTGACAAGTTTAGAACCATAAGTCTTTGTTCGGTGGCTTATAAAATTTTTTCAAAGATTTTGCTTCAAAGGATGACAAAATTGTTGCCAAAGTTGATTTCACATGAACATGATCATTCGTTCTTGGGTGTAGTATTTTTGAAACTATTACCATTGCTCAGGAGACGGTTCACTCTCTTCATAAGAAAATCAAGGAGGCAATATCATGATAAAAATTGACATGGTAAAGTGGTATGACAGAGTCCATTGGCCATTCCTATTGGAGGTTTTTAATGGTTTTGGTTTTAATGCTAGCTTTTGTAGGCTGATTGGGGAGTGCATTCAATCCCCTTGGTTTTCTATTTTGCTAAATGGAACCTATAAAGGTTTTTTCAAACCTTCTTGAGGCTTGCAGCGAGGCGACCCACTCTCGCCTTATCTTTTTATTATTATGGAAGAAATTCTCTCTCTGCTTTTATCTCAAAAATTTGTGAAAGGGAGTATTGGTAAGTTTTATCATCCGATTGGAGCACCTTTGATTTCACATTTACCCTATGCAGATGACCTGTTGGTTTTTGCTAATGGAGATGTAAGATCCTTTCGAACATTGTTGAGAACCTTGGAGCTATAAGGAAATTGGTCGGGGCAACAAATTAACAAGGAAAAATCTGCTCTTTATTTTTCTAAGCATATTAATTTGTCATGTAGGCATGCATTGTTGCGATGTTTGGGCTTTGTGGAAGGGTCATTCCCAGTGACCTATCTTGGGATTCCTTTAGTGTTTAGTCATCTCAACGCCAGATTTCTTGAGCCTCTTGTTCAAAAAATCCATAATAAGGTGGTAGGTTAGAAATTTAAGTTGCTATCTCAAGGGGGTTGTTTGGTTCTTTTGAAGCATGTGATCTCTTGTATGGCAACGCACTTATTAGCTATGCTTGATGTGCCGAGGGTTACTTTGAAGAAAATAAACTCCACCTTATCAAATTTCTTTTAGGGTGATGTTAATGGTAAGACAAAGAAGAAATGGTATCCATGGTCCAAGATGTGCTCGCAGATTTTGAAAAGGGGACTAGGTCTTAGGGAGTTCGTGGATGTGCAACATTCTCTTCATATGAAATTCGCTTGGCGTCTGTTGTCTATGAATAATCTCTGGACTCACTTTTCAAAGCGAAGTATGTGAAACATGGACACGTCTTGCTTGCAAAAAAATATGCAGGCTTTCTCAAGGTTCTAAAAATCGCTGATGAGAATCCTTCCGGATGTTTGTGATAATATTAGTTGGCAGGTTAGAGAAAGAAGAATGTCCTTTTGGTTTGATCGGTGGCTTGCTTCTGGGCGACTTTGTTTGTGTGCGTCAGTGATTTTTAATCCTCTACTTCAAATAATGGATTGCTGGAAAGCAACTGGTTGAGATTTCAAACAGTTGGAGGAGTTCTTGGCATTGATGTTATGGGAGAGATTTTATGTACCTTACCTGCATGGAAAGAAGAGATTGACGTCCTCATATGGAAGCCAACGTCGGATGGGGTGTTCTCGTCAGCGAGTGCGTGGGAGGTGATACACATGAAATAAGGAAATTTTCTAGGAATGAAGTGGATATGGCATAAGCTTTTGCCAAAAATAATTTCATTGTGCATGCAGAGGGCCCGATTTCAATGTCTATTTGTGGACTCTAGAGTGCAGCAATGTGGAGTACAATTGGCTTCTAGACGTGATTGTTGCACTACTAGGCAATGTGAGACACATGAACATGTTCTATGTTCGGGTGAGTTTGCGTCTCAGGTTTGGGACCGGGTTGCTATGGTGATGGATCTTCCAGTTATGCTTGCGGGAACATGGTGGGGTCGTGTGCTCAACTGGTTTTCATTTGTTAAGAAATCTTCTCAAAGGGGCGTTCTTATTGGTTTATTGCTACTATTATAACTTGGAGGCTCTGGCAATGCCGTTGCAAGCTGCACATGGAAGGCTTAACCGAATCAATGGAAGGGCTTAACCGAATCAATGGAAGGGTGGCATTCTCTTAAATTTTGGCTTAGGAAAATGGTGGCAAAACAAGCTAAGTTGGATCGGTTTCATCCATCGATGCACAAGTGCTTGCTATGTTAGAAATTCCTATGGTGCCGCTTCATACAGGCAAACCATGCTTAGTTACGAGGAGCAAACCAAACTTTGGTGGTGTGAAGCTGAAAGTTGATGGTAGTTGTAGGGGTAACCCGAGTTCTTGTGGGGGAGGAGGTGTAATCCGGGATGCTTATGGTAATGTAAAAGGTGCTTTGTCTGCTTGCTTTGGACATGGTACGAATGATGAGGCTAAACTTCGTGCCCTCCTTGAGGGAGTGATTTTATGTAAAGAGTTGGGTTTCTTTAACATGGAAATTGAATGCAACTCTAAAATAGTAGTTAACTAGATTATGTTTGGTAATTGTACGATTTGGTACCTATGGGAGTTTTGGGAGGAAGTAGTTAAGGAGCTCCAGGGGTCCACTTCTCTATCAGACACATTTATGGGAAAGCAAATCAACTTGCAGATTTTTTGGCTCAGCAAGGAGAAGATAGATTGACATGAAACTATGAGGAAGGGAGACTTCTACCTAGGCAGTTGCGAGGTATTGCTCAACTTGACAAGATTGGTCTTCCTAGTCTTAGAACTTAATTTTCTTGGTCCTTTGTTTGTTTTGTTGGTCTTTAGTTTTGCTTTAAAAAAATAGGCATGTTTAGATTGGTTTATTTGGTTAGTTTACTGTGTAGGTTTTTTATTTAAATGGTTTTGATGCCTGGGACGGTTTTATTGAATATTTATAAATCCCAAGTGTTCTGCTTGTTACCACGGTATTCCTCTGCCATAACTATATGAATATATATATGATACCACGATTTTATTGAATATATATATATATATGATACTATATATATAGTGATGATATCACTTTATATAGTGATTATATCATATACTAGTATCATACTATATATTGTACTAAATTTAAAATCTTAATTAATTTAATAAAGTTAAAATATATATCGATCGAATGGTAAATAATAGCATTCGAATCATACAACATATATAACATTGTTTGAACGTAGCATCTCATCGTTCGAACATTACCATTGGAATGTAGAAGATATGGTTCGAACAGTATAACACATACAAGGTATCGATTGTATTTTACCATACGTTATTCTGAAACTTAAAAACCCAAAATTATCTCTCGGTTCAAATGATCCTCAAGGTCGTTTGACTGCCGCTATCAAAGCCACTTCTAGTCAAGAGGTACACCATTTACATGCTTTTAATGAGTTGAAAATAGGAAAATCAATGTTTTTTCATGTTTTTCATCAATGGACATCGTAGGTGGCCGAAAAACACATGGTCATGATGCCTCTATGCTCTTGCCTTGTATGTTTGTTATTTGTGGGGGAATGAAAGGAATCCAACGATTCCTTTTGTTTTAATGGCCACTGAGTTGACTCAGCCACAGGTGGATTCCTTTTGCTTTAATGGCCACTGAGTTGACTCAGCCATTGTTGAGTTCGATTCAGAAGTCGTTCGAACGATGGTTTATGCATTCAAACTTTAGAAAGTTATGCCTCGAACAGTTGAGAAACCATTCGAACCGTTGTTAAACATTGAGTTCGAACACATATGTTGTACGTTCGGACAATATGCATCATTTTGTAATGTTTGAACGGTTATGTAACTATTCGAAAACTGTTATACCGTTCGAATGTGTAATGATTTAATCGAACAGTATAACACAAAATGATTTTTCATTGTTTTAATTAGCATATAATTTTGTAAAGGTTCATGTATCATATTTTATAATCAATTTTCTTAGTTTTATTTTTCAATTTTCGAGTTGACAATGACTGATAAGGGAAGGAAGCACGGCAGATCCAGGAACCCTCTAGCGAAGCAGTTTGAGAGAGAACTGTTTTATTGGAGCGTCAAGGGAAGATCTCCGACTTTCAAGATTTTCTCTGGGAGGGTCTTTCCTTGGCAGCCGTCTTCGTCGTGCGTGGTTGGACACTAATCCTTGACTAGATGGACGAAGGGAGGGACATTATTTCTTATATTGACATCATCTCTGAGTTTTATAGAGAGCCCGGTGGTGCAAGCCGAGATGACGCGGCCTACAAGATATCGGTTCGGGGAGCCTCAATTACATTTTCAGCGAACACACTTGCCAATTTTATCAGTATCTCTCGATTGCCCACTGCATATCTGAATGTGGTGCCCAAGGAGTTTAGAGATGGGGTGATGGGGAGATGGCTGAGGCCCAGGGCTCTGATGTAGATGAACTTGATGGCCTCGCTGATCATGATATTCGACAGTTAGTTGTTGGTCCAAATACTCCTCCATATGATGGCACAAAGAGCTTCAAACAAACCGATTTATTTGGTTTCTTCAAGATTATGAATTTAATCATTGCCAACAACATTGATCCTCGACAGTACAAGACTGAGGTTGACATGGATCCGACGAGGTTTATGATACCTGTCGCTCGTGGAGTGCCTAGCGACTTGGTGAGTTATATATTTGCTAGGATTCGATCAAATGCCCACTACATTACGACATATATATTGCCATTTGAGATCTGATCATGCGATTTTTGATAGTTGTGGGGGTCCTGCAAGGTATTCTTGAGCGTATTCGGGATTCAATTGGCCCGATCAATGCCTCAACCTTGTCATGCAGCACAGGACACTCGAGATTTTATCTTAGTGCTCCCATTACAGAGCTAGTTGAGATTTAGAGAGATGCACACCCGCGAGATTATGGCATATCGGGCGGTGAGATAGAGGCATCAAGCACTGCTACTTGTGAAGAGATTGTAGATATAGTGTGTGCAGAGATCCTCGCACAAACATTGAAGGTGATTGATGTAGTGGATACGAAGATCCGAAATGCATTCTCAGACTTACTTACAGAGATTGCCAGCATCTCCGTGACTCAGATGACAATTAGTACTCGACTAATACAATTAGAGGCACACCTAGCTAGAGTCGAGGAGTTAGTAAAAGAATTGGGCGTGTAGTAGTGTGTATATTTTATTTGCATTTTTTTGTTTTTTGTATGGACAATATTTTGTGTTTTGTAAAATTAATTTAATTATGCATCTTCTTTTTCTTTATTAAATTAATGATTGATTTCCACTATATATATATATATATTATTTAGCTGCTATTTTTTTTATATAAGTTAAATATTTCTCTATAATTAAGTAAGGTATTGTTCTACCATAAAAAATAAAATAAATTTTGTCATTGTTCGAATGTAATGCACATGCCTTCGAACATATTTCTATTCCCGCCAAAGAATTCTACAATACATTTTCATTCGAGCCCTCTATATTGCATTCAAACAATGATTACCCTTAATGTTCGAACCGTTTATTAGGAATATCCGTTCAGGAGTTTATTTCATTTAGTTCGAATAGTTTAATAAATGTTCAAGCGGATATTTTAGGGTTTTTAGGGACAAAATTTGATTAATGACTAATGACTTCGTCTCTAGAATTCATTTTTTGGGATAATTTTTTTTTTCAAAAAGACAAATCATTCCAAAATCTCATTTTTGTTGTAGTGTGGGCTGCTTTAATTGCCAATTAATCTCAATTCGTTTTGAAGTGCACCGAATTCCCGAAGCTCATTGCTCGTCAATAGTGATCCATATCTTTCTGAGTAAATAAGCTAGGGAAAGTACTTATTAATTAGATAAATTAAAAAAAAAAAAAGAAAAAGAAAACTTTACTGGAAAGGATAAGTCCACGTAGATAGGCAGTGTACAGGAAATTCTGAAAGAATTAAACGGACTGACTTTTCAAACAATGAAAAAGGTCTAGATGAGTAGCCATTAAATTTGAGGCCAATACCGTAATACAAGGTTTATCTCAATTATTTGTTTATTTAATTTATATATTATTTTTAAATTGAGAAAATAAGAATTTATAAATAACTTCTAACCGAATCAAGTACCTGGCTCGATTATAATTCAAGTTTTTAGCGGAACTCGAGCTAGATTTCAGAGCTCCACTTTTAGTTTTTTATTTTTTTTAAAGGAACTGAGAATTTCATTAATAAATCAAGTTATACATGACTTGTCAAACTGAATCACATACATAACTTACTGGGGAACATCCCAATCCACACAGACTCATTTTCTAAACACATGCCTAGTTTTGCAGCAATATGAGTAGATTGGTTGCCACCTCTTCTTATAAAGCATAGTTTCTAACCAGCATGAGTGGAAATTAGATGTTGTATGTCATTAATCAGTTAACCCTTCCAAGAGAAATAATCATTGCTCCTGTTAACCCTATCAACAACTAGTTTTGCATCACCCTCGAAATGCACCTGATGCAGATTCATCTCCTGGCATAGTTGAATACCTCTTATGAGAGCATAGAACTCCACTAAGAATGCAGAACATACATGTAACCTTGGAGCAGACACCACAATCTCAACCTCCCCCTGCTATTCCTTACCACAATGCCAATGTCCATTAACCTCTTTTCAGAATCATAACTATCATCAAAATTTAGTTTGCAAAAGGGGTTAGTTGGTGGATTCCACCTCATATCAGTTACATGTTGAGGAATACTGCCAGCATTAGACATTGAGCACTAATGTATATCATGAAATACCTCAATATCATTTAATGCAGATCTAAGTATAGTAGATGGGCCATTAAACTTGTTAATAAAAACAAATTAGTTCCTTCTAGTCCACAGTTTGTGAAATATAGCAGCAACCTGATCTAAAAGCACATCATTCAATTTACTGAATAAATCACCCCATAGCAGTTTAGTCATGATAGTTAGAATTCCATTTCCTTATAGGACTATCCTTATCCCCCCCAAACATCCATAGATGGAGGGCAGTTCCAGAGAACATGAATTATGGACTCCTCATCCCTCTTACAAATTGGACACAGTTCATCGTCAACTATCAATTTTTTCCTTAGCATATGCTTTGTAGTAATATTCCCTGGAACCTGCAACTACCATAACTTCCTCCAAACCACCTCAGTAACCTTTCCATTCGATGACTCTCCTTTAGACTGCTTTGACAATACACAATCCAAGAAATACACTTTAACTGAGAAAACCCCATTTGTATTCCTGACCCCAAATTAGCCTATCACCAATATCCCTCATGCTGAGAGGAATACTGCAGATGAGCTTAGCCTCCTTTGAGTTGAAAACTGCTTCAACTAAATCAGTCTTCCATCTGCAAGTAGCACTATCAATTAACTCAGCAACTATAGAATTTGCACTTAGCTGATTTATAAGGGTCTAAACTTTATAAGAGATAGATTGTGGGAGCCATCTATCATGCCAAACTTTTATAATGTGCCCATTTCCTACTCTTCAAATTGCACCTGCCTTCTCCAAGTTGATAGAGGACCATATGCTCCCCCATATATGAGAAGGAGAGGATCCTAGTTTAGACTCCAAGTTGCCACAATTTTTGAAATATTTACTTTTAAAAATCTGTGCCACCAAAGAACTAGGATATTGAAGTAATCTCCACACTTGTTTAGCCAATAGTGCTCTATTAAAACTATTTAAAATCCTGAAACCAAGGCCACCTTTGTTCTTAACCTCCCTTAATCTTTCCTAACTCCTCCAATGAATGTTGTTTACACCTCTCTTATGGCTCCACCAGAATCGAGAAAATATGGCTTTGATTTCCTTTATCAAAACAGATGGCAATCTGAAGACACTCAAAACAGATGGTGTATGCAGGGATAGCTTGCAAAACACTCTTGATTAGTATTTCCTTTCCTGCATAAGATAGCATCTCAGATTTCCAGCTGCTTATTCTCCTCCAAACTTTCTCCTTTTGGTGTCTAAAGGTATTGTACTTTGATCTCCCTATCATAGTAGGCAAACCTAAGTACCTATTATAGTTCCAACATAGAACTCCACTGGTGGATTCAGAAATCAACTCTCTTTCTTCCGGATTTGTGTTAGGGCTGAAAATAATAGAGATTTTTTGCTTATTCATTGTCTGACCAAAAGCACATTCATACAGACATAAGATCTGCTCCATTGAACACCATTCTTCCTGTTTTGCTCTACAATAGATGACATAATCATCTACAAATAAAAGGTGGTTAATGGACATCCCACCCCTTGAGGAAGCAACACCTTTAATGAGTCCATTCCTCTCAACTTGTTGAAATAGAGAACTGAGCCCTTAGCACAAAGAAGAAATATCTAAGGGGACAAGGGATCACCTTGTCTTAGCCCTCTTAAAGGAAAAATAGTCTTGCCTTGAATACCATTCACTTTAACAGAATATGACATAGTTTTGACATAGAGCATAATCAGATTAGACCATTTCTCTCCAAAACCCAACTTCAACATAATGACCTCTAGAAAATCCCATTCAACTTTGTCGTATGCTTTGGACATATCCAATTTAATGGCCATGCTACCCACCTTACTTTTTTTTCTTGCCTGCATAGTGTGTAAGAGTTCATAGGCCACCATAACATTGTCTGTAATGAGCCTACCTAGAATAAATGCACTTTGGTTCCAAAAAATTACGAAAGCCAAAACCTTTTTCATTTAGTTTGCCAAAAATTTGGATATTAACTTATACAACACATTGATAGGTCTAAACTCATTCATAGAAGAAGGAGAGTTTACCTTAGGAACCAAAGCAATAAGAGTGTGATTTAAACCTGCAGGCATAACACCATTCCTCAAGAATTCTATGGTCATCTCCCAAAGATCTAAGAAAAACCAGCACTAAAGCCTTCTGGTCCAGGAGCTTTAAAGGGAGACATTTGTTTTAAAGCAAATAACACTTCCTCACTAGTGAACTCCTTTTCCAAGTCACACCTCATAGCTTCAGAGATTCTAGAATTCACCTCATCTAAACATTGATTTATGCAATCTCTAGAAGGATAAGTAGAGGGAAATACCTGTGAGTGTTGCCAAAAGCCTTGCATGATTTCTTCAAAATCTGTTAGCACCACATCATCAATATTCATAATCTTCTTAATACAGTTTATCTTCCTTCTTTGGTTGGCACAAGCATGGTAAAATTTGGCATTCATGTCACCCTTTTCAAGCCAATGTCTCTTAGCTCTTGACTTCCATTTAATGTCCTCTTGATCCAAAAGAAAATCAATATCCTTCTGAAGTTGTTTCTAAGCAACCATAGAACTTAGTGTCTCATTTTCTTGCAGTTGTGCTAACAGTGTAGAATTGTCTTTGATAGCCTTTGTTCTTGCTCCACTTCTTAAGGCCCTTTTTACAAGCTTCAAGTTTTGCTTGCACAGATTCAAGCAAGGTCTTCCCCGCAGTCCCTTTTTGCCATTCTGCTACTACCAATGAAGTGCAGCCCTCTTCTCTCCCCAATTGAGCTCATATTGGAAACTACCATGACCTCTTCTTTGTACAAGCCCAGACGGGCCATAGTCTAACAGCAAATGTTTCAACGTTATAATTTCTGTTACCATTTAACCAAGATTGATTAGCCAAAACTCTGTCTAATCTTTCTTTGGTATAGGTGGCATCCTCATGCCTATTACTCCAGGTAAGCTTCTTGCCCTTCTAACCCAAATCATACATATTTCCTTGCTCTAAAACATGTCAGAGTAAGTCCATCTGATTCTCACTTCCCAAACAACCACCCATTTTCTCATCATTTGATAAAATATCATTAAAATCCCCAATGACACCAACCTAAGCCATCGAGTTTAAAGGATATTAAAAGTCCCAAGCTCCCCTCCTTTGACTAACTTCGAGATGACCATAGAAGCATGTAAGAAGCCAGCTATGATCACCAAGAACATCTGAGACTATAACATTTATATGTCTAGCTGAGTAATTTACTAATTCAATATTAAGGTCCTGTTTCCACATGATCATAAGACCCCCACTTCTACCCCATGCATCAACACCAATACAATTCTCATACTTAGCTTTTGTTGCAACAAACTTAGCTAGACTAGCCGACAATTTTGTTTCCATTATGAACACCACCTCGAGCACTTTGGTCTTCACTTGGGAGCGAAGACATTGAACTGTTCGGGAGTTTCCAAGCCCTCGACAGTTCCAACTTAGTATTTTCATAATGCTTGAAGGGGCTGGCACCCAACCTCCACCAATTCATTATGTAAAACATCATCAGTTTTACCTTTCTTTGAAATCACTAAGTCTGAGAATGTAGCATCATCCTCATCAATTAGTCTTTTCCTACTATACTGAGCATCAAGGTGTAGAGTAGTCTTACCTTGACCTCGAGCTGTTCTCTTCCATTTACCTCCCCCTTTCTGAGTAGATTGAGCCTTTCCTCAAGTAGACACCTTCCCTTGCAGTATACTGGATGAAGTTTGTGGTGGTGAAGCTGTTAAGTCCTTAGAGAATTAAGGAGCAGGACAACTAGGCCATCCCCCCAGTTGATTGAAACTGCTAGAACCCATTACCAAATCATTAGACACCATCTGTACTAGGCCCAAAAGCCCATCTCGGCCCATCACCTTTATCTTATCGCTTCCAATAACTGTACAATTTAAATGATCTTCTTTTAAATGCTCCTAACAGCAACCACGAAATTTTGCTAAGAACTATTGCCACTTCCCCTGGATAATTGATTCACCTTATCCTTGCTTTCAAGACCCTGAACTGAACCACCCTTATCCCCTAGGAACTCTCCTTGTTTCTTATAATTGCCATAATCGCCTTTCACGTCAGCCTACAAAACCTGCACCGCCTCCACACCCTTACGCAGACCACCATGTTCAGAGCTACCAACAAAAGCCTTCCATCACAACATCCTTTTTCAAACGGTTACCTTCCTTCCTAGCAAAACTAGTAGCAGAAGATAATGGTGATAATCTGCGCTGGAATCCTCCCTCTGCACGAAGACATGCATCGAACTGCATGGCATCATTATCATCCTTATCAAACTCATAAACATCAGCAGGACATCGAGCATGATCATGGACAATCCACCCACAATGAAAACAAATCTTCGGTAATTTTTCATGTTGGAATGAAACCCACAATTTATTGCCCAGATGGTGAATAAACCTTCCATGAGCAACAGGCTTATACAGAGGGATTTCAATTTTAACTCGTAAGAATCTCCCCCACCCTATTCCATCATTCGCCACATCAACCTCTAACACCTTGCCAACAAAGGCACCAATCTGCTCACCATGCTCCCTTGTCATATGTCCTATAGGAAGGTCATGGAACTGCACCCAGAAAATCTCGCTTTCAAACTTGATCTAACCAGGTAGTAACATACCATCATATGGACGTAGAGGAAATAACGCATTGTCGAAAAGCCATGGATGTCCATCTAAAATTCGTTGCTTATCAACATGCGTTGCATACATCACCATAAAGACATTCTTATCAACCTTTTGAAAGACAGCCCTCTTACTAATCCTCCAAATTTTGGCCATAGAGTTTGATATAAGATCCTTTCCCACACCTTGGTCACTACAGACTTTCCCGATAAGACTAAGTTCTCATTTTCTCTTAACGTCTTCCTCCTCTCCAGAAGGAATTTCTAGAACCACGTCCTCCTCCTCCAAGAGACGTAATTGCTTCTATCTAACTTCAAGATCTTCCATCACACGTGTACTGCCTCTCTGAAGAACTCAGAACACCACCTCTTGAATTGTCTGGGTCTCTACCAAAGAGGAGACTTCTAATTTATCGATATTTCTAGATTCCAGTCTTGCTATGTTTCAGAGCTCCACTTTTATAAGAGTTGGGCTAGAGCTGAATTTTTAGATATATAAGCCAAGCCTACACATGCTAACTCTTTTAAACTCGACTCCAAAATAAGCTAGCCAACTTTTAATAGCATTACACAATCCAAATTGAATCATTCCTTCAGTAATAAAAGAATCACCCCATATCTATGTATAATAGCCTACTCTTCCCCCAGCAGAATGTGTATCCACATTAGCCTTCTTAGATTCTTTTAAATCCTTCTCTGCCTCATCTTCTTCTTTTTCCTGTTCTTCTCCCTCTTTTCTCTTTAAAAAAAAAGGACGGTACCTCCAAAATATTATTAAAAACCCTCACTTATAGTGGAGGAAAATCCCAAACAAATAAACCCAGAATAAAATAAAACCAACATCAAACAAATTAGACATTAAAGCCTAATGCTAGGCAAACCAAGAAAATATAACCGAAGCAAACCTCACATATGTAGGGGCAAATCATCGGAACCCACGTATGTACAATTTTTTCCCTCCTCACCCTGCCTTGATAGAAAATTTGCAACCTTATTACCTTCTCTAAATTGGTATGATATCGTGTAATTAAGACCATGAAGAGCCATAAGCAATTCCTCCCAATAATTCCATAAATACCAAACAGAGTAGTACTTATTAAGAAGCCACTGCACAACCAAAGCCAAATCACTCTCAATCTCAATCTGAGTAATTCCCATCTCCTTACACAATTTCAACCCACAAGTATGGGCCCTAAGCTCCGAGTCATTTTTAGTACCAAAGCCAAACTTAGAAGAGAAATCTGCTACCACTCTCCCAAAACCATTCCTAATAACACCCCCACCATCACAGTGTCCAGGATTACCTTGGCAAGAGCCATCAACATTCAGTTTTTCCTAGCACTCCTTCAGTCTCTTCCAGGAAATTAGACATAGACTTCTTACCACTGGGTTAATAACAGGTAGATCCAAAGCAGCCAACAACTCTTCATTCGCATGATTTAATCTCTGACCCTCTCGCACCCTAACATGCATGTTATCCAACACTTTCGGCATAACCTCCAAAATGGACTTCCAAAACCTCGAATCCAAAAGTTTAGGCTTGATCATCATCATATGTTTCCCCCTCATATATTTTGCTTTCAAAAAACCTGTCAATAAATTATCCAGAGAGAATAATCTCTAAACGAACTTCATATGCATAGCTCACTGCATCTCAATAAAATCTCTAACCCTAATACCACCTTTATATGCGGCTCATGTACTTTAGGAATCAATACAATAAATGATGAAGAGTAAAACCATGGCAAT
The DNA here is from genome assembly GCF_001411555.2 of Juglans regia. Taxonomy (NCBI): domain Eukaryota; kingdom Viridiplantae; phylum Streptophyta; class Magnoliopsida; order Fagales; family Juglandaceae; genus Juglans; species Juglans regia. Next base: position 23,273,384 of record NC_049902.1, on the reverse strand, counting down.
GAACTACTACCAAAATAATCTCTAGCCGCCTCCACCACATCATCTTTGACTATATCTCATCCGGACCTGGACTACTCTTCTTAGGGATCAAGAGAAGAGCACTTTTTACCTCCAACTCCGACAGTTGCCAACACAAAAGAGCATTCTCCTCATCGGTAATCTCCTTTTGGAAAAACTGTGTTAGATCCGCCCTCCTGGAAGCCCCTGCACCATTAAGAAAATCACAAAAATAATTAATAGCCCCAGCGTGTAGCTCCTCTGGTGAACCCAGCATCATTCCATCATTCAGCGACATCAGCAAAACCGCCAACTATTTCTGCCGCATATTAGTAAATGCATGGAAAAATTTTGAGTTTTGATCACCCTCCACCAACCAGTTCTTTTTCACAATCTGAGCTAGCCGAATTTCTTCATTATCCTCCCAAAAACAAAGCTTCACTTTAGTCGCAAGAAATTCAGCTCCCAGATCAAATTCAAAATCCAACCCTTCTTGCAACCCGTACTCCACTTGCTCCAACCTCTCTTTTAACCCTTAATAGTATTTTGCACATGGCCAAAAACTCTCAAGTTCCAGCCTTTCAACACCATCTTTGTAAGCTTCAATTTGTATGCCAACTTATAGAGCCTCAAACCCAAAATCGGTTCCTTCCAAACACCAGCAACACACTCCCGGAAAGAATTATGTTGACATCACATATTCTAAAAATGGAAAGGGAAAGGACCATATCTCACAATCCTTTTATCAATAGAAAACAATAATGGGCAATGATCAAAAGTCTTCCTAGAAAGAAATTCCAACATAGCTGATGGAAAGCTTCTGAGAAAAACTAAGTTCATTACCACCTTATCCAACCGAGCCTAACTCTGAGAGTTTCCTTCAAGGCCATTACACCAACACATACAACAGCCACTAGAGGGAAATTCCAATGAACCACAATGCTCTAGGCAAACACTAAACTCCCACATAGCCACCGTTGATCAAGGATTACCCACAACCCTTTCCCCATCATTTCTAATAGCATTAAAATCACCAACCACCAACCAAGGATACTCATCAGATTGCACCCTTCCTAAGTCTTCCCAAGGCTCTCTTCTTTCTATATAAGAACATTTAGCATAAACAAATAATATAAGCACATGCCTAGGCCTTTCCAAAAACCACCTAGTGATCATTTGGTCAGACATATCCAACAACTCTCCCTCAAAGTCATCCTGCCATAGAATCCACAACTTACCACCCATGCCCTCATTCGAGCAGAATTAGGAAATCCTAAATCACTCACCAACTTCGGCATTGTTTCCTCTCTTGCAAAAGGTTCCAAAATAGCTAAAATAGAAACATTAAACTTATGCACCAAATTCCTCAGCCTTTTATTGGATGTGCCTAACCCACACACGTTCCAAACAAGAAGATTTCCTATCATAAATTTAATTCAGCAGGCCGCGATAAGACCCTTTGCGACTGTCTCACTGCACCTTTTCTTTGCGACTTCCATTGATTGCTTTTATCCCCGAATTCCCCCTCAGAACCATATCCATTTTCTTTAGAAATCAAAATCAATGTCATTTCCTCTTCATTATCCAACAAATGTTGAGTCTCATCATCTACAGCATCCTCCAATAGCTTTCCATAACCATCGTTTCAGCAGCCACATCCAATTTATCACCCATCTCACAAACTCCCATATATCCTGCATCAAGAATCATAGCATTCACAAATGGAGATGCAAAACCTTCTTTCATGGATGCATGAACATTGCACTTAGCATACATGCACCGATCATAATCTCCTTCACCCATAGTCACCTCAACACCTTCCCCCATCAATCAAAGAACCACCCTCCCTTTTTCCTTCCTGCAGACCCTTATGTGGACTACAATCCTTCTCTTGCAAATTTTCTACTCACTACATCTCTACTAATTCCTTCTTACCATCAGCAACAAAACCTTCGCCCATGCCATAAACCAGATTACACTGACCCAAATTCTCAGCCTATTCATCCCTTATATCTTGATCACCAATATTAACAATCTGATTATTCCCAGCTTTCTCTGGTTGAGCAATCCCTTCCCTAGGCACCCAAACTTCAACTTCGTGCCTCAACTCCTTCAAAGGGACGGTTTTCACTGCACCCCATCCCTCCTCCTTCAAATGTGTTGGAAGATCGACATGACAAACTACAGTTGTATGACCCTGCCTTCTACACTTGGTGCAATAGAACCCTAATTTCTCATACTTAACTGCCTACCAAATTTTCTTGTTAGCCACCACAATTGGAAAACCTTGAATCAAATCCTCCAACAAATCCATTTCCACACAAATCCTAGCACCTGTCACTCCAGTACGATTAAAAGTGGCATTATCAGAACCAAGATACCGACCAGATCTACTGGCAAGAATTTGGAGACAATCCCATCAATAAAGATGCATCAGTAACGCAGGCAGGAAAATCTACTGCGCCACCAGCGATGGTTCCTTGTTCACATCAAAATCCTTGGACCAAGGAAACATTCAGATACTACACCCATCAATCATCCTGCCTTCTCTAGCCCACCCATGCACAAAATCTCTTTCACTATTCATCTTAACCAAAACATTATGATCATCCATAAAACACACCGTTGGAATCTTCAATAAACCCCAAGCCTTAACAATTGAAAGATGATAATATCAATAGAAGGCCTAGTTCGAATAAACTTCAAAACTAGTGCAAACCAAAAATCTTCTGCCGCCTTATTCATTTTTGCAGTGAAAATAAAACACAGTTCACCATCAACATCCACCAGATATCTCATAGCCAACTTAAGACGAGAGCCTATAGACGTCTTCGACAGCGCCTGCACGTAAGGTTTTTGCAGCCCACCCTGTGCACCACCATGCACACCCCAATGCCACTATCACTGCTAGAAGAACCATCCAATCACTACAACACAATTTATCTTTTGTGACAGAGGAAACCGTCACAAAAAATTACCAAAATGTCACTAAAGATATTTGGTGACGGTTTGAAACCGTCACCTAATGTGCATCATAGAAAACAATTGGTGACGGTTTACTGTCGAACCATCACTAAAAATATTTTTAATGACGGTTGGAGGTGTTATGTTTGGTTTAATGTTTGAACGTTCCATTTTTTTGTGACGGTTGAGATGTGTCATAGAAATTAACATTCGGACATCCAATTAAATGTTCGAACGGCAACCTGATTGATTGGCATTCAAATGACAGAAGTTAAAGTTCGTTGATTGTAGTTTGAACATATCATATTTACGTTTGAACGTTAATTACAATCAACGTTCGAATGTTAACTGGCCAATGTTCAAACATAACGAGTTTAACGTTTGGACGTTATTTCGAATGTTAACGAATAAGTGTTCGAATGCAAGTGGTACGTTTGGAGGTTTGTTCGAACGTTAATCGTCTAATCATTCGAATGTTTTGTTCATTTGAGGGTGAGTACGTTTGAATGTAGAGACCTAAGTTCGAATGTTACTATACAATTTTATGCATTCGAATGTTAGTTCGAATGTGAACCAACGTTTGATCATTTTTAATTTACATTCGAACATATAGATCAGAAATACTAATTTCATAAAATTTAAAAACATATCAATTATATCATATTACTTACCATCAATTAACAACTAACAATGTCTTATACAATTTTAAAATTAGATATTAGAACTTGTTATATACCCTGATAAAATTTATTTCTTCTTTTTTCCTCGCCCATCGCGATTCTGTTGCAACGACATAACACGCTCTATTTGTGCCATCATCTCTAGTTGCACTTACTCTTGGACATCACTGCGTATTCTTTCCTCCTGGTCTCTCTGTTGGTCCTACAAACGCGTCACTAAATGAGACTGTCATTCTAAGAGAGACTCTAACTTTTGCTATCTTGACCTCATATATTCATTCTCACGCCGTGCAGCTTCTAAGTCTTTAGTAAGATTATTAATTTGTGAAGTCGATGAGCTTGAGGAGGATGAACATCTATGCTTGATAGATCATCCCAAACCTCTTGCCATACTAGACTTTGGCCCGAGCACTTGCGTGAATATGTCTATGTCACTAGGAGAAGATTCCCCAGAAGTCGACTACATCTCCATCATTTTTTCCTGCAATTTGAAAGCTAATGATTGTTAATAAGTAACATATTAAAAGAAATAGAAATAAAAAATAAATTATTCACATGTTGCATAATTTATTTAACAAAATTAACACTGCTTACATAATTATATGCAGCAACATGATCCATCCACTCACTATACTCATTAGTGTGAGCAGCAGCATAGACATGAGTGAGGAAAAAATTTTCAGGATCATCACGTTTCTAACAAAGCAGCATTAGTAATTTTAAAAAGATAATATTAATACTTAAATAAAAGAATATCAGAAAAATAAATGAATTCTATAAATTTTTAATTACCTTTTTTCAGTAAGACAGTAGAATGACCTTGAACCAACATGATGGTGGACAATCAGAGCGGATTTATTCTATGCATTTGTAGAACTCAAGTGCTACAAAATATATTAAGAATATTAATTGTAATATGTATACATATAATATATAGAATGAATATAAATGTAAATAATTAAAATATATAAATGTAAAAAACCTGATAATCTAGAGATGTGAAAAGATCACAACACTTTCTTCAATCATCTAACTTCATCTGCTGGAAAGGAGACTGCACAGCCTCTTGCAACGTCTCAAACTTCTTCAAGTGGTCATGACATCGTCCCTTGTGACGTCGGAATAGTGTAGTCATCAACTCATTCACAGTTCTCAAAACCTTGGTATGGCCAAAGTCGAGGTCAAATTCATCATAACAAGTGAATCAGGTCAAAAATATAATATACTAATCTATGTGAAAAAAATGTACTCTCAAAGTAAACTCACCAGTACACGACTTTGAATGTGCTCCTTAATCTCATTCGGAATATCTCACCGTGAGCGCACATAAAATAGAGTATAAGCTCGAACTACTGTGCCAATATAGGAGGAAAGCGCTACTGCACTATCATCCACTCCTCTAGTGGAATTATTAGGAATGGTGATCTTGAGTTTTCCGTACCTTCTATTTTTCTCAAGAGAGATGCCACATGTATAGCCACGACTACAACATGCAGATGCATCAACTACATGATAATAATATAATTATAGTTATATAGTTATTGAGACAAAAATATTAACTATTTAATTAATTATCAACGACAATATTTCCTTACTGGTAGGTGTCGACTGGTTGTTGTTCTCTTGCATGTTAACTTGATTTTCGAGAGCGGATTCCTCGAGTGGGGAGTCCTCAATGTGTTCAGAACTTAGACTTGGCAGAGACACATTTCTTCGTTGTCGTTTTGGTGGTATCCTTGAAAATAATTAATTATATCAAAGAAAATTAATTAGAAGAAATTATGAAAATTCAAGATATTTTATAGTCACCTATATGAATAAGATATTTGGTACTTTTATTCTTCATATTCGGATGTATTTTTCATTCTTGTTTCAGAATCTCCCTCAATAACATCTTCATCATCATGCACCTCTTCTTCATCCTCCTTATCCACCTCCTGCCAGAATTTTGATTTGTCTTCATCTTCTGACTCTTTTTCTTCTTCCTCTTCCTCACTTACTTGAATTGAATGATCATTTAATACGGACGGGTCGAGATGGACGGGTGGGACATCATCTCTACACAAGGGGAGCAACTCGAGTGCACCGAGGTCAACAAACAAGTTAATACCCTCTCCATCTTCCTGGTATGCCTCTACAATCAGAGTGTCATCTTCATCTATTCTCGTAATCTGCACTCGTTCCTGCTTCATATATATTTCGAGAGAAAATTTTTTGTACGACTCGCCAAGTTATCTCTCCACTATCTTCATCAGCACTTTTCATTGGATCAATCAAGTAATATAATTGGGTAGCTTGACAAGCCAATACGAATAGATCATCTTTGTACCATTTAGATGCAGTATTGACACTCGAAAAGTGATTATCCCTATGTATCGAAACCCGACCATCGCCTAGATCTCACCAATCACTTTTAGAGACATATGTTACAGACCCACCTAAATATTTCAATCCGATAATATCACGTATGACACCATAATAGTCAATATCATCTGTTCCATGACTCCCTTTGACCAACACCCAAGAGTTTTAAGTCTTTCTATTACGTTCATGATCTAAAGTATGGAATCTATAACCTCAAATCGTGCATGCAGTGTATCAAAGTGCTCTATTTGAGAGACCACGGGCTAATGCATACAATTAAGAAGAAATTGATCCGGGATCACGAGCACGTTGTTACAAAATCTAACAATTGAAATAGTATATATTTATTAAAAGTTACCCAGAGTTAAAAGTTTCAAAATATAATATATATATATATATATAATTTTAGTTTATACACGTTCTTCAAACCATCTAGAAAATTCGTCCTCGTGTTTTGCCTCTATATTTTCTACGCCTTTTGCCCTAAGTTTGTCCATGTGCTCACTGTTATAGATAAATGCAAAAGAAGTATATTTTGAGCACAACAGTTATAGTTAAACTTCAAGAAAACTATAATTATTCGAAGCATGGAATGACGTACCTGAGATAATCATCAATCTCTCGGTAATTATTTAGCACATACCACTGAACTTTACCCAACTCTCCATCAATTAAATCGTAACCCTGTTTGTGCACCCAAGGGTCGTACATTCTGGGAAAACATTGATAACTCATGAGGAGGAGGAGCGGCAAGATTAGCATTTCGCTCTTAACGATTAAATTGTGTCTCAACACCACGAAGATATAGAGAGCAACATGTTAACCATTTATCATGTATATAGGCCTCTACTATTGAACCTTCAACGCTGGCATTATTCCCAACAGTGCGTTTCAATCGACCCAAATATCTTTCAACTAGATACATCCAACGGAACTGCATCGGTCCACCCAACAGTACCTCTCGCGGTAAATGTATTGCTAATTGGACTAAGACATCAAAAAATGATGGTGGAAAGATCTGCTCGAATTTACATAGTATAGTGGCAATGTCTTCTTCCAATTTCCGCAAAACATCTCGATTTACTACCCGAGCACACAAATCCTTAAAAAACATACAGAGTTTAGATATGGCGACACGTATATTAGATGTCAACTTCCCACGAATTCCCACAGGTAATAACTTCTGCAAAAATACGTGATAGTCATCACTTTTCAATTGATTTTTAAGTCATCAGGACTCATACATCTACCAATATTTGAAGCATAACCATTTGACAACTTCACACCTTGCAACCATTTGCAGAAGTCCATCCTCTCTACCCTCGTCATCATAAAATATGCATGCGGTATGACCACCCTATTGCCTTTCACCCGCAAATGTAGATTATGTTTAATTCTCATTATCTCAAGATCTTTCTCGTCTTGATCGTGTCCTTCATCTTTTTGTTAATGCTCATCAATATATCTAGTATATTATCACATATATTCTTCTCTATGTGCATTACATCCAAACTATGTCGCAACATGCAGAACGACCAATATGGCAAGTAAAAAACAAATATTACGCTTTGTCCATTTCAATTCTATTGTGCCTCATTTTCTCTTGTTTTTTCCCTGACCTTTGCCAAAATTGTTCACTCTAACATGTACCAGTTGTTCCACTATCTATTTCCCAGACAACTCTTTTGGTGCAATTCTATCCTCTACTCTCCCATCAAACTTAGCACATTCTCTTCTCCATGCATGATTTGCTGGTAGATAACGTTGATGACCCATGAAACACAACTTCTGAGAATATTTTAACCACTCACTAGCAGTTTTTTTACAACACATCGGACACGCTAACTTCCCTTTCGAACTCCAGCCGAAAAGATTCCCATATGCTGGGAAGTCATTTATAGTCCACATTACCGCATCATGCATCTGAAAAGATGTCGATGTGGATGCATCATAAGTTCTAACGCCTGTTTCCCATAACTCTTTTAGCTCTTCAATCAACGACTGCATGAATACGTCAATGTCATTTCCAGGTGATCTCAGGCTAGGGATAAGTAAAGTTAACAAAAATTTGGACGCCTTCATGAACCTCCATGGTGGAAGATTGTATGGAATCAACACTACGGGCCAAGTGCTATAACTTGTATTCATATTCCCAAAAGGGTTGAATCCATCGGTTGTGAGTCCCAGGCGCACGTTCTAAGCTTCTATCCAAACTCTGGGTATTGATTATCAAAAGACTGTCACGCAAGTGAGTCAACAGAGTGCCTCATATATGCATCATCCTTAACTCTTTTCTCCTCATGCCACCTCATATCGTGAGCTATTTTCTTACACATATATAGTCTTTGCAACCTAGGTCTCAGAAAAAATACCTCAACACCTTAACCAGCACGTTTTTCTTACCCTTCCACCTCGACTCTCCGCATATAGGATATGGTTGTTTCTCCTCATTCTCCTTCCAGAACAAAACACAATCATTCTTGCATGCATGTATGGACTTGTACTCAAATCCTAATCCATTTCTCAACTATTTTGCTTCATAAAAGTTCTTGGGCAATGCAGACACTTCGGGAAACACCTCGTTAAATAAGTCTAATACCATATTTATTGCTTTCATCAACATCCCACACAATAACTTAATGTGAAGCAACCGCACAATAAACGACATTTTGGAATGTTTAATACAACCTAGATAAAGCTCACGCTTTGTATCTTCCCACATTGAAGCGAAATTTTCATAATCAGTCCCTCCGCCACTTAAGGCATTGTCATCAACCTCATCCATAAAGATCTCCACTCCAATGTCACTCAACATCTCCTCCATCTCATCCTGCTCATAATCATCATCCATGTGCAGCAAATAATTATGATGATCGACCAATATATCTACTGACGGTTCATACAGCTCACTATGCAGTATCCATCGAGTATACTCTAGATCCACACCATTCACAAATATATGACTTTCTACTTCATCCAACCCTATCTATCGCACACAAATTTTTACACCATCGACATTGAGACTTAATGTAACCATGACTATCAGCAGAGGCCTGTGCAAAATCAATGAAGGTTCTTACTCCACGCGCATAGGGTACGTAATCCTTTTCAAGTCTATCGCCCAGACGCATCCAATTTTTGTCCATTTCTAAAAACATCTATCCATTAATAACATGTACATAGAAAATTCACATGCATGGCATGCTCCAATTCTCATTGCTTTCTTGATAAGGTAGTTGGTTTTATCCCATTCGAGATTATATTATACATATTAAACAAATCTCGTCACTCTACTACTTTCCACGCTAGTAGAAATTTCAGCAGCACCTCCTCATAGTTCTCCAAGTATACATGTTCAAATAGAGAGAATGTGACCCTATGAACAGTATACCCGAAAAACAGTAGAGGAAGACACCTAAACTTCATATTAAACGTGGAAAGTAGAAGTAACAAAAATGTGCAGCACAGATAATATAATCCCAAACTGTGCACACTGGACAATTCAGGAATTAGTGGACACATAGATGTACATTAATTCCCAAACGGATCTAAGGTTATTTATGCAATGTCATACCATATCTATAAAAAAATACTACAAACAATATCTTCATGTTCTGTGTCTAGATTGTCAAACAAATAGTATTGCATGTTATATTGTTAGACTAGAGAGAGATGGAAAAATATGTTCACAAGTTTCCTATCATGAGTAGTTAACGAGAGAGAATGATTTTGAAGAAATGTCTAAATTTTAGTCTAATTGCTTAACTGTCATAGACTCTTCAACCTTGACAACTCTCAAGGTCGGAGTTGTCAAGATCGGATGAGAGTTGTCAAGGCCGGAGAGACTGTGACAGTCAAGCAATTTGATAGACATTTCTTCAAGATCAATCTCCTTCGTTATTATTATATAATTGTTATTATAATTGTTAAATATAATTTTAAAGGTTATTATATAATTTTAATTATTATCATTCCTAAATTATAATTTTAATTGTTATACTTAATTGAGTGAGTTATTTATTTATATAGACAATAAGTATATAATTTCTATATAAGCATTTATTTGATCCTTATTTATGTACTCTCTAGTTTATTTTAAATAAGTATATCTATTTATTCCAACTCTCTACTTATTTGATAGGTTCAACACTTTTGTCTTGAAGATTATTTTACTTTCTTTCTTCATATATATATACATATATATATATATGTATATATATATATATATATGTATATATATATATATATTTAATAATATAATGGCTTGCAACCTCGCAATGGTAAGAATATTTAATAAGTTTTATTGTATGTATATTATACTTTATATATAGTTAAGTTATATACTTTTTTTTCTTTTTTTTTTAAATTATGTTTTATACTATACTTATAATTTGAATAATAATCATATTCTAAGTAAATTAGTATGGATATATTATATATACTTATTAAATGTTAAATATTAAGTCTCATATTAAATGTATATTAAATGTTTTTAATCTTTACTTAAATTAAGATCCTAAACTTATAATTTTCTTGTTAAAAAACAAATTCAAAAAACACAAAAGAATATTATATAAAAAAATTCACATAAATACTAAAAACTAAACACAATATATTTCTAACCACATAAACATATTCAATAAAAATTCATAAATAATAATCACAATATTTCAAATCCATATCACAACAACAACAACAATATTCCCCCAACAATATTTCTACACATATTAATTCATCAATGAACACCATAAACTCACAAACTATTCACAAAATTCACAAACAATAATCACAATTATTTTAAGAGTAAACATAAAATCACAACAACATGTATAAATATATTGTTAAACTTTAGAAATATAACTAGTACTCACAAATTCTTCAAAACCAAAAAATATTATATCCAAATTTTCACATAAACACAATATATTTCTAACCATGTAAACATATTCAAACAAAAATCACAAACAATAATCACAATATTTCAAATCCATATCACAACATATTCACAATATTCCCACAACAATATTTATACACATATTAATTCATCAATGAATATTAGAAACTCACAAACTATTCACAAAATTCTCAAACAATAATCACAATATTTCAAATCCATATCACAACATATTCACAATATTCTCACAACAATATTTTTACACATATTAATTCATCAATGGATACCATAAACTCACAAACTATTCACAAACTATACAAACAATAATCACAATATTTCAAAAGTAAGCATAAAATGTATAAACATATTTCTAAAATTTAGAAATATACCTAGCACTCACAATATCCTCTTACAAATCAAAAGCTTCAGATTTGCCAAAACAACCAATTCTTCAAAAAAATACAACACTAACTTATTAGAAATATATATAATAAAAATACAAGACAAATATCATAAAATTCAAGAAAATACAAAAGAAAAATAGTTTTTCCTTTCCAAAATCAATGGAATTAGAGTTTCAAAATATTAATTAACCCTCTCTCACTCAACTCCCTCTCACTCTAACACTCTCTCACTCTAACTCTCTCTCTCTAACTCATGACCCTCTCTCGCTCTAACCCTCTCTCTAACCCACGAAGACCCTCTCTCACTGTCTCTCTCTGTTGCGTGCATGGGAGAAGTAGCAGAAATGAGTCTGCTGCCTCCTGTGCGTGCATTCATTAAATCACAAAATCTTTAGATGGAACATTCGAACATTTAAGTTGTACGTTTGAGCATATATTATCCCGCCCAATTTTTAGATTACATTCGAATGTTAAAAAACTTGGGTAAATTTTCTGCGGATAACGTTCGGACACTTTCTATACACGTTCGAACGTATCTTTCTATAACAGTGCCCGAAATCTAGCGAGAAATTTTTTGCAGTTTTATTTTCATGTTCGAACGTTAGGAAATTTGGCATTCAAATGTTTATGAATTCTCAGTGATTTTCATCGACTGATGTTCAGACATAAAATTTTAACGTCTGAACATTTTAGATCATCACAGAGGTGCCTAAATCGAGTGAGAAATTTCCCACACTTTTATTTTCATGTTCGAACATTAGAAAATTGTACATTCGAACGTTTACACTAACGTTCAAACGTAAATTTTTAACGTCCAAAAGTTTCAGATCATCACAGAGGTGCCTAAATCAAGCGGAAAATTTCTCGCATTTTTCTTCTCGTGTTCGAACGTATTATAATTGTACATTTGAATAATATCGATTTCCTCTCATATATCTGCATTAACATTCGAACGTTAAATTGAAACGTTCAAACGTGGGAAGATTATCATGGATATAAGGAAACCGAGCGGGAATATAATATTAACATTCGAACGTAAAAAAATGCACGTTCGAACGTTTCTTTTACCTTCATAGGTTAGTATTTATTAATATAATAGTTATACATATGTATTTTTTTCTAAATACTCATCATATCTCTCTTCAATATAATCTCTCTTTATTTTTGAAAAGTTGAGAAAAATATTAACTTATTGTGACTATTTTCTTCTTTCATATAACCCGCTTGTTCGAGATATTTTTTGTTACTTATTAAATTCTTCTTTACTCATGGTGTGTATTTGTACATCATCTCCAATCACTTGTGAATATATATAAGAGTATTATATATATAATACACTATATATATAGTCTATATATAATATAGTAAAATAATACATTATATATAATGCACTATATATATACTATATAGTAATAATTTTCTGGAATCACATAATCTATGGGTCATAATTTGTATGATTTTCAATTCCATCCAAATATATGACTTTCAACTTCATCAAACCCTATCGCACACAAATTTTTACACCCTCGACATAGACACTTAATGTAACCACGACTATCAGCAGAGGCTCGTACGGCTGTGACTCACTTAATGGACACCTATATCGATGTCTGAAGATACGTACAACCCACTTCATAGCCACAAATGCAACAAATGAAGGTACGCAACTAAAATGTGATCACCAAGCTAGCTAGCTAGTCAGTCCTCTATATATTTATTACTTGTAACATAATCATTGAGGAGGTTTGAACATTACTTTGAAAAAAAAAGGGATCCATACTCCCTCTAAAACTGCCTTGCTATTTACTGCTCCAATGGCCAGCCCCGTCTTTGATCTCCCTCTATATGAAACAAGTATTATATTTTATATATAGTTAAGTTATATACTTTTTTTTTTTAAGATTAAGTTTTATACTATACTTATAATTTGAATAATAATCATATTCTAATTAAATTAGTATGAATATATTATATATACTTATTAAATGTCAAATATTAATTCTTATATTAAATGTTTTTAATCTTTACCTAAATTAAGATCCTAAACTTATAATTTTCTTATTAAACATATTTAATAAAAATTCACAAACAATAATCACAATATTTCAAATCCATATCACAACAACAACAATATTCCCACAATAATATTTCTACACATATTAATTCATCAATAAATACCATAAACTCACAAACTATTCACAAAATTTACAAACAATAATCACAATTATTTCAAGAGTAAGCATAAAATCACAACAACGTGTATTAACATATTGCTAAACTTTAGAAATATAACTAGCATTCACAAATTCAAAAAAACCAATTAATCTAATTGTCATTCATTAGGGAGAGTAATTTGATTCCAATTAATCTATTTAGGAATCTGTACACTAGAATTTTGTTTACTAGATTGTAATAATAAAGTATATCCTTTTGGTCTAATAATAAGAGCTTGTGGTTCTAATTTTGTTTTCATTAGTTCACAATGGATCCTATATATATTATGTATTATATATTATAATATAATATATAATATAATATTAGATATATACTATACTATATATATAGTACAATATATATAATATATTATATATAATACACAGTATATATACACTATAATATACTATATATATTATAATATAAAATTAGATATAGTATGTTATATGTTATAGTATACATTATAATATATAACATATATTAATAATATAATATAATATTTTTGAATATTTTGGAAAATGAATCGACAAACGTTCGAACGTACTAAGAATTACGTTCAAACATTTTCATGTATATAAGCCCAAAACAGAACGACAAAACTTCATTTTCACCATTATCTAACTTATTCCCGTTTGCACGCTGCCATACCTCCGCCGCCATCAAATCATGCCAGAATCATCACTAAAAGGCAGGCATCCATCTTTTTACCTCTAACATGTATTTTATTTGAGATTTAGGTTCAATTTTGTTTAAAACGAGCTAAGTGGTGGCCAGATTTTCAACTCTATTTTTCGGCCACCATGGCTTGCCATTGGCAAAATAGTCACCGCAGAAAAGTTTCTTGAAGTGTATACTTCATTTCTATGGTGGTCTTTCGCATTTAGAACCTTGCAGATTGATTTTCGAGATTTTAATAATGGCTAAGTCGACTCAGCCATTCTGTGTCATAACGTTTGAACGTTTCACCAAGATGTTCGAACATACGAAGTTTCAATTATATAGCCGTTAAGGCTTCTACGTTCAAACATGTATTGTCTTACATTTGGATGTTATTTTTCGTAACATTTACATCCAAACGTTTAATTATAACGTCCGAACGTACTACTTTTTAAATTTATTTATGATTTAACGTTCGGACGTGCATCCTTTACGTTCGCACGTAAAATCCATACGTTCGAATGTATAACATAAACATCTGAACGTACGTCATTTAAATTTATTTACTGCTTACGTTCGAACATGTATGTTATACGTTCGCACGTATGTGTTTTATGTGCGAATGTAAAAGATACACGTTCGAACGTTTTATCTAAACGTTCGAATGTTTCTTTTACTATGTTCGAACTTTAATGTAGAACATCTTAAAATTAACACAAAAAATGCATCAATGTAAATAATTTTTTTTCTTTTCTATTTTCAGGATATGGCTCATCCTCTGCATACTAGGAAATGAGGAAGGGAAGGAGCCACTCAGGACACTGCTCGTATCGGGGCTCGTACTGTTATGGTAGAGCGAGAGATTCTAATCAATGAGTTCGACGAACTCATATGGGAGCAGATGAACCTGAGAGATTTTTTCGTCAGTAAAGGCTAGGGAAATATCTGCACATTGAAGGAGAAGGTATACCCCTCAATGGTTCAAGAGTTCTACATGGGGATGTGTGACATGCCTCAAGATGCATTCTCTCACACCATGAGTGTATGCGGTATTTTCATTTAGATTTCACCAGATGTCATCGCCGAGCACCTCGGGATTTGTCGAGGAGTTGAGACATCTGCACACGCTGCACCCCGTGAGGATGTAGGCACTTCTGGATCATCTACTGGTCGCCCATTTGAGCCAGCATCAGCCAAAGATGTAGACCGATCAAAGGCAGAGGATAATGGCCTCGAGGCTTGGGATGATGACCGAGACGAGGATTTCTACATCCTCACTGGGAGAGATTGCATGCAGATCGAGAGGAAGAACGCCTTCAACCAGAACCATCTGCTACCTTTCTTCCGCATGTTGCGCCTTATTGTTGCAACAAACGTAGATCGTATGGCACATAAAATACATTTAGTCGGCTTCGGACACAGTTTTTTATACGAGTGGCACGTGCAGATCCATAGATTTGCCACTGCACATCTTTGAGATGATCCATTACGAGGCAAGCATCGTCTCCACGGATAATCTCTCATACGGTGTCCTGATCAGCCGGCTATTACTTGCTTGGAGAGTGCCAACCCAGCCTTAGGAGAGGGTCAAAGATTAGATGAGCTCCCTCGACATAACCACGTATCAATGTAGCATTGGACAGGCGAGGGGATGTGAACCCCCTGTAGAGGATCTAGTTCCTCCGACGTAGCCTGAGCTAGGTCATTTGGGGAGTAGTAGTCAGTAGTCGGCGAGTAGGGGTGTGCAGAATTCTGAGAATTCCGACTCCGTCCGACCTCCGCTCCGATGCCGACTCCGACGGAGTCGGAGTTGTCGGAATTCGGAGTCGGAATTCGGAGCTACTCCGAATAATTATTCGGAGTCGGAGTCGGAGTCGGAGCTCGAAGGAGCTCCGACTCCGAATTTTTTTTTAAAACCCAGCTCCAAAACTATGTCGTTTTGAAGCTGGGTTTAAAAAAAAAAATTTTGAACGACACCGTTCCACTTAATATGGAACGGCGTCGTTCCATATGTCCAAGTTGAAGGGGCTTCTTCTTCACGTCAAGCGTCCTCTTCCTTTTCTTCTTCTTCTTCTTCCTTCTTCCTTCTTCACTTCTTCTTCCTCCTTCACTTCTCTCTCGCGTCTCCCGTCCCAGTGACTGAACCAGTGAACCAGTGAAGTTCAGAACACCGTTCGTCGTTGCTCCTCCCTGCCGCCGTCCCTCTGTTCAGCTTCCAGCCTTCCAGCCTTCCACCTACGGTGAGCCCTAAATTTATGAGCCCTAAATTTAATTCAAGCACGTCTCTTATGAATTGGAACCAGTAGTTGTGATTCTTGTGATTCTTGTGTATTGAATATTGAATATAGTCCCCAACACGGCGCTCAAAAACATGAATTTTACATTGTTTTGAAGACTTGCGCTCGAGCGATGTGTCGAGCGCAAGTCGAGCGCACGTTGTTTTGAACATTGGCTCGAGCGATATGTCGAGCGGAAGTCAAGCGAACCTCTCTGGAAGAGTTCTGCTCGAGCGCTACGTCGAGCGCTCATCGAGCGAACCTCTCTGGAAGGGTTCTGTCGAGCGCTACGTCGAGCGCTCATCGAGCGCTACGTCGAGCTCGCTCATCGAGCGAAACTCTCTGGAAGGGATTCTGCTCGAGCTCGACGTCGAGCGCAGGTCGAGCGATCCTCTCTGTATGGATTCTGCTCGAGCGCCACGTCGAGCGCACGTCGAGCGAACCTCTCTGTATGAGTTCTGCTCGAGCGCCACTTCGAGCGCACATCGAGCGAACCTTTCTGGATGGGTTCTGCTCGAGCGCTATGTCGAGCGCACGTCGAGCGAACCTCTCTGTATGGCTCTTGCTCGAGCGCACGTCGAGCGCACGTCGAGCGAACCCATCTGGATGGGTTCGTCTGAGTCAAGCGCACATCAACCGAACCTCAATGTAATAATACATCGATACATGTATTATTATGATACAATAATACATGTCCTATTGTATAATACAATAGCCTAGTTTATTTTTAAACTAATTTTTTGCTTCTAATTTAATTTTTTCAGCTTCATTGATTGTGATATGGATCCTAGACATAGTGGAGATGATCGTCCACAAGGGGATGTGGCGGATGCCAATGCTACAACTCCTACACCGGTGGGTACTTCCACCCCTAGAGCCACATCTAGGGCAGCTACATCTAGAGCAGCTACATCTTGTGCGAGTAGTCGACTCCCACTCCCAGTTGATATAGAGGATGAAGATATGTTCAACGAGGAAGAGGAGATGCCCATTGAGCAAGATCAACCACCACGACCTTCTAAAAAGAGGTCGTGGACATGGGAGCATTTCACCAAAATACCTGGTGAAATTGCGAACCCAGTGGCAAGATGTCATTATTGTGGATCACTTTGTGGATGCCATTCGAAGAAGCAAGGTACCAGTGTGTTGATAGCACATCTAAATGGTTGCCAACGATATAAGATAGCGAAGGGATTGCAAGCCACTGATCAGACCAACCTCAGTTACCAAACTTCTACAGCCACTGATGGTACACAGACTAAGAAATTGGTCATCCCTCAATACAGTGAGAAGATGTTGAGGGACATGCTTGCAGAGATGATAATTACTGATGAGATGCCATTTACCACAGTCGAGAAAAGAGGCTTTCGAAAGTTTCTAAATTTTGTTGAGCCACGATTTCCCATTCCATCACGGTATACAGTGATGCGAGATTGTATGAAGAGGCATGCGAAGGACAAGGAGGAGATGAGGAAGATGTTTATTACCACTGGCCAAAGAGTGTCTTTTACGACTGACACATGGACTTCCATACAGAACGTCTGCTACATGTGTATCACGGCACACTACATTGACAGTGAGTGGATTTTGCATAAAAAAATTATTGGTTTTAAAGAAATTGTGGATCATAAAGGTGCATCCATTGGGGCGAAGATGGATGATTGTTTAAAGGACTGGGGAATTCGAAAAGTGTTGTGTATTACAGTTGACAATGCCAGTGCGAATGAAACAGCAATTGATTGGTTTAAGCGGAACACGACGGTGAGAGATGATGTCATTCGGGCCCACGAGTTTATTCACGTTCGATGCTGTGCTCATATCATTAACCTCATAGTTGTTGAGGGATTAAAAGAGGTTCATGATTCCATAACCCGAGTCCGCAACATTGTACGATATGTGAGGGGTTCCCCTCAAAGGCTTGCCAAGTTTAAGGCAATAGCAGAAGATTTGAAGATTGAATGTTCTAGTATGTTGTGCTTGGACGTTCCGACTCGATGGAATTCTACATACATGATGTTGGATGTGGCACAGAAGTACCAAAAAGCATTCGAGCGGATGGAGGTCGAGGATGGGGGCCTGAGGTATGCTTTGTTGGAGCCAGCAGGACAGGGGCTCGGTGCGCCAGACGCACATGATTGGACCAGTGTGAGTTATTTTGTTGAATTTTTAAGAACTTTTTATGAGATAACCATGCGACTATCTGGATCCAAATATACGACTGCGAACTCATTTTTCAGTGAGCTCTCAGAGCTTCACTTCCAGTTGGAAAATAGTTGTACTGACTCTGCTGGATTGTTATCTGATATGGCTACGAGGATGAAGATCAAATATGATAAATATTGGGGGAATATTGAGAAGATAAATAGATTGCTATTTGTGGCTGTGATCCTTGACCCTCGAGTTAAGTTGGCCGTTCTAGAATTTTGGGTAAATTCCGTCCTCGGGGCAGTGAAGGCTGGAGAGTTTATTAGATTGCTAAAAAGTGATGTTGATGACTTATATCATCACTACAGTACTAGTGCTCAGCCTTCATCCGCAGTTGGTAGCTCCTCACATTCGAGGCCGACAGGATCGACAGTTCCTCAGGTGATACTGACCCATCTGTAGGGGTTAGAGGCAATCGTGTCATACGGCAGTATCATCAACTCATGTCAACAAGGAATATTATGCATTGTACATCTGAGGTTGAGCGATATTTTATGGAAGCTGTCGAGGCACCTAGTGATGTATTTCAGTTATTAACTTGGTGGAAAGTTAATTCCACCAAGTATCCAGTCCTTTCCCGTGTGGCCCGAGATGTGCTAGCCATTCCTGTCACTACGGTTGCCTCAGAGTCGGCATTTAGCACTGGAGGTCGCGTGTTGGATGCTTATCGGAGTTCATTGTCACCGTCAACCGTGGAGGCCCTCGTTTGCACACAGAATTGGATAAGTGAAACGCCCATTGGACTAGATACCGTTGGCGTTGATGCCGAGAGCTATAGGCTTGAATCAGGTAAGTTTATATGCTTTTTAATGATGATTTAATTATTTTTAATGTTTCTAACTTCTACTTTTTATGATTTTATAGATCTAATTGTGAACCCTAACATAATTACCGATGATTGAGAGTTTGGAACGGACGCTACTTGAGAGTTGTGATGGAGTTGAGAGAACCTCATTTCTTGGTAAGAATCAAATTATTCTTTTACCGTATATAATTTTTTATTATCAATTTTTTTTCATCTATTGATTGCTATTTTCTATCTTCATTTCAGGCGTGACCAATGGAACATTGGGGTTTGAGTGAAACCCGTGTTTAATTTTTATGTAATTATATTTCAAGACTGAGTCATATTGTTATTACGTTATAAATGAGACTGTTATAACTTATGGCTGCATCATACATGTTATTTACTTTTTAAACTATTTATATAGTTATATTTATGTACTTATATCCCGAGCAAATACGTGGGATAAGTACTCTTTATTCTATAATTTCTATTAGTACTTATCCATCATCTCTCAAAAGTTTATAATTTATTATCCAACTGAAATTAATCGAATTATACAAATTCGTACCATCATTCTTTTCTATAAAATTTTAAATTTGTGTAATTTTCAACTCATGAGTCATGAGCACTTTTAATGCTAAATTTCAGGCGGACATAAAACAAATTAAAGATATAATCAAAATTCAGTAACAAAATCAGAACGAATATTTAAATTATTGAAAACTCTTGAATAAACTAAATATTTGTAGATGGTTAACTTTTAAAAAAATATATATATGTTGCCCACTATCTGAAACGAAATTGAACAACAAAATTTAAATAATAATAATAAAAAAAAATTCTGAAATTGAGTTCGGAGTCGGAGCTCCGACCTCCGTTCGGAACTCCCTCCGAACTCCAGTCGTAGATCCGATCGGAAGTCGGAGCTCCGACCTCCGTTCGGAGCTCCGATCGAAATCGGACTCCGACTACGTTCGGAGTCGGAGTCGGAGGAAAGTTTTGGCTCCGAATCCGATCGGAGTCGGAGGTCGGAAATGACAACTCCGACTCCGTCGGAGTCGGAGCCCACCCCTATCGGCGAGTACATCTGTGGGTGATGCACGGCCTGCTTGGGTTGATGCGGTGATCTCACAGCTGACTGCGCATATTAATTGTAAGATCGATTGATCGCTCGCAGCTGTAGAAGCGTCTGTCTTCGAGATAGCCTATCGTGAAGGTAACCTCAACAACAAGGTTGATACCTTGACTAAGGAGGTATGGAGTACGGATTTCGCAAACAACACTGTCATTTGAGTGTTGTTTACGAAATTCTATCATATTTTGTATTTTGCATTTAATATATGTAAAGAAAAATATTATTCAACATTTCTATGGTTTTTTAATTTCAATTCTCAATCTTCTTTAATGTTATGTTTTTCAACTTTAATACTAAATCACTGCACTTCAAATATATATAAACATAAATATATATTTATATATTACAAATTGTGTATATATAAATATATACAAGTCAATTTTTTAGAATTGTTCACAAATTATGCACTATAAAAATCATATAATTTTTAAATTAGAGTCATATTTAATTTAAATTTACAATTAACACGTTGGCGCAAAACATTTTACGTTTGAACGTTAATTACTAATGTTTGAACGTTGGCACTAAAATATTTCACGTTCGAACGTAAGTAGCCACAATATTCGAACGTATATGTGACGTTCGAACGTAAATTTCTCATACGTTGGAACGTAAAAAAATCTCATCTGTCTTTAATAAAGGTTTCTAAAAACTGTCATAAAAAAGGTATTTTAATGACAGGTTGGAGACTATCACGTTACTAAAAAACAATTGTATTGTAGTGAATCGAGCCCCCACTTATGCCTTCAGCGTCAGTAGGGTAAAGGCGCCGCCATGAAGAGAAGAATTCAAAAAACGACGACAAAACAGAAAGCTCCGTAAGATCTGTAGATGTAGTTAAAGACTTTTGTACTTTGTATCTTTAACCTTTTAAATCCAGTCCTCATCCACACCTAACCTCTGTTAATGCTGCCTTCTAATATTATTAATTTGATAAATAATAAGAAACTTCATTGGATAGAGGATAACCCTCGCGTACATGCCTAGCATGCAAATAAATTAAAGAGACTCGCGGTTCAACCAATGAAAAAGGTCTACAAAAGAAAGAGATTGGAAGAACCGCCATCAAATTGAGGTTAATTATATATAGAATTGAGCCCAAAGTGGTGAGCCTATCTGTTCTCGCTTTTTGTTTTTTATTCTTCGTAAATACATACATATCGCTTTGCCAATCAATAAGATTTATCTTACCAATTAAAGGACCTTTTCTCTTCAACGAAACAGCATAAACGGTCTTCACATGGTACCAAGCTTTTAAATGTTGCATTTAGCCGCTGAGTAAAATGAATGAAAAGAGAATTTATCCATGAAATGTGAAAATATCTTGGACTCGATCGAGAAGAGTACCAAAGCGAAAGACACAAAATATTAGTTTCACTCTAAACCAAGTAATATCCACAGATGGATTGGTATTCTACACTTTTTAACTTTCATCTATTATCTGAGCAAACGGACACAAGGGCTTGAGGATAACGCAAATTTTGATTTTTATGAACTCATAATTTGTTTAAACACAAAATATCCCTTCGAACACTAATCAAGGATATAGAAAGTAAAAGCGAATTTAAAATCTATTAATAACAAAACCATATTAAATTATAGGAAAACCATAATTATTCAAATGTTGCCTTCAAACACATTGGAAACTTAGTACAATAATTACAAAGAAAAAAGGGAAATTAAGGAAACAAATTCTAAGTTGGTGGTGGCATAAATTATTGTGACATCATTAACTGCGTATATATGCTCAAACATTTTTTGTCGTTGAATTTCCATCTCCCTCTGCAAGTCTTCTTCTCATTGTTGTCTTAATCACACCTCCATATTTGCCATTTGATGTAATGATTGATCCTCCAACTTCTGTTGCTTTGACCTCAATTGCTTGATGTCGAAGTTTGCTTCCTCTAAGTGTTGAGATTTGTTACTCAATATGCTTTTAGAAGAGGATGATGACTTCACGCAATGTCCAAAACCCTTCAAATATCCAAAACGGGGTTGAAGAACCTAAGAAAAAATCTCAACATCGCTAGCGGAAGATTGTAAGGTACCAAACCAGAGAACTCAGAAGAATTGTTTAATAATTGCACTTACTCACACAAAACAGACGTAAATCCACGAACAACTTTATTGATTCTTGCCAAGGGTTTTCGAGGAATCCTAAACCTCCTTACACAGAAATGCAGAACTTACACTTAGATTTTCGATGCCAACTCTGGTTATTACAAAGCTATTTATAGAACAAAGAAGAAGAATAAAACGTCATCGTTAGGGACTGAGTCTGTAATTTCCAGAAAGTTATTTTGGTTACAAAGTAATACTTCCCAATACGCATCGTTTCACTTAAGGTCTGTTATTTCTGTTACTAAATGCTATGCACCGTTTTGTTCCTTATTTCCTTTCGATGCTGATTTCCTTTCTTTATACCAGCTTGCATGACAGCCAACTTCTGCACCTTACATTCTCCACCCCTTCAAGGACCTTGTCTACAAGGCCTTAACATTTTCCCCCTCGTCAAAGGACCTTGCCCACAAGGTGTGGATACAAGTTCCTCAGTTCCTCAGTCTCCAGTTGGGGCACCAACCCACTTGACTAACACCTCGGTTGCAGCTTGATTCCCAACTCTTTTCACCCTTCTCTCAAGGATTACTTCAGGCTCAGGTTGTACTCTCCCTTAGATATCAACTAGAGGAAGGACTGGCAAAGGAGAAACACCCTGACCCAGTTTCTTTTTGAGACAAGAAACATGGAAGACAGGATGAATCTTAGATGAGCTAGGCAAATCCAATCTACAAGCCACAGAACCAGTTCTTTCCAGCACCTGGAATGGGCCAAAAAATCTTGGAGACAGCTTTAAATTGTGTCTTAAAGCCACTGTCTTTTGCCTATAAGCTTGAAGCTTTAAGAAAACCCAATCTCCAATCTGAAATTCCCTCTCAGTTCTCTTGGCATCAGCAAAGAACTTCATTCGATGCTGAGCTTTCTGGATATTCTCTTTCAACAAGGACAAAAGCTCATCTCTGGATCGTAATTGCTAATCTACAGCAGCATTAGAAGTTGTTCCAGGCACATAAGTCAGCAGCTTAGGAGGAGCATACCTATAGAGTGCTTCAAAAGGAGACATCCCAATTGAAGAATGGGGTGTTGTATTGTAGCACCATTCTGCCATTGACAACCAATTACTCCACTCCTTGGCTTGTCACTCACATAACATCTCAAATAGCCTTCCACATTCTTGTTTAAGTTCTCAGTTTGCCCATCAGATTGTAGGTGATAAGCTGAGCTATAGTGAAGTAAGACCCCTTGGAGTTTAAACATTTCCCTCCAAAATGAACTTGTGAAAAGTGGATCCCTATCAGACACAATAGATTTAGGCATTCTATGAAGTTTGAACACTCCTGAGAAAAAAATCTGAGCCACTTTAGCTGTTGTAAATGGATGAGATAAGGAAAACAAGTGAGCAAATTTAGTTAATCTATCAATCACAGACAGAATAACAGAAAACCCATTGGAATGAGGGAGGCCTTCAATAAAGTCCATGGCTATATCAAACCAAGGAGAATGAGGAATTGATAATGGTTGTAAAAAACCTGCAGGCTTCACTGTTTCATGTTTAGTAGTCTGACAAATGGCACATTCCCTTACTAAAGTTTGAATATCAGCCCTCATCCCTTGCCAATAAAATTCTCTTCTAGCCTTTTGGAGAGTCTTCTTATAGCCCACGTGTCCAGCTTGAGGATTGTTATGAAGATAATCAAGAATCTTCATCTTAAATAGAGAATTAGGAACCAATACCAGTCTTCCCTTCCTCAATAATAAGCCCTGCTGCAAGCAATAATTTTTTGGGGCCAACAACCCAGAATTGAGTTTTGATACAATCTCGCCTAACTCATTGGATAGTTTATAACTATCCTTTAATTCCTGAATCCATAAAGGAGTAGGAAAAGTGATTAAAGCCAACACAACACATTCCGCTTCATACTTTCTTGACAACCCATCAGCAACTACATTTTCCTTGCCTCGTTTGTATTCAATGATGAAGTCGTATCCCAATAACTTGGATAACCACTTTTGTTGGAATTCAGTACCAACTCTTTGCTCAAGGAGATGTTTTAGGGCTTGTTGATCTGTTTTAATCTTAAAAGATTGCCCTAACAGATAAGGTCTCCACTTAGAGACTGCAGAAACAAGAGCTAAAAGCTCCTTTTCATAAGTGGAAAGTAGTAATGCCTTGCCCTTTAGATTTTTGCTATAAAAAGCAATAGGTTGTCCTTCTTGCGTAATGACTGCTCCAAGACCAATGCCTGAGGCTTTACATTCAATGGTGAAACTCTTTGTAAAATCAGGAAGCCTCAAAACAGGAGGCTCAGTCACTGTCTCTTTTAATTTCTGGAATGCTCAAGTTGCTGTTATGACCAATTCAAGGCATTCTTCTTAAGCAATTCTGTTAAAGGTGCTGCAATGGAGCCATAATTCCTTATAAACTTCCTATAATACCCAGTAAGACCTAAAAAACCTCTCAAAGCTTCTAAGGAACCAGGTATGGGCCAATCAAGCATAGCTGCCAGTTTAGAAGGGTCTGCTCTCACCCCTCTTTCAGAAATTAAGTGGCCTAAGTAATCAATTTCTTGTAAGCCAAACTTACACTTGGACCTCTTGGCAAACAAAGTATGTTGCCTTAAAACCCCCAACACTACCTTTAAATGTTCCAAATGATCAGCCAAGGAAGAACTATACACAAGGATATCATCAAAAAAACACCAAGACAAATTTTCTTAGAAAAGGTTTAAATATTTTATTCATTAAACCTTGGAAAGTTGCTGGTGCATTAGTAAGCCCAAAAGGCATTACTAAAACTCATAATGACCCTCAGGAGTTCGAAAAGCTATTTTCTCAACATCTTCTTCCTTGACTCTAATCTGATGGTACCCAGACCTAAGATCCAGCTTTGAAAACATATTTGCTCCAAACAGCTCACCAAGGTGTTCATCAATGATAGGTATTGGAAACTTGTCCTTGATGGTCACTTTATTAAGTGCACGGTAATCAATGCACATTCTCCATGAACCATCTGCTTTTTTCACCAAGAGAACATGTGAAGAAAAAGGGCTTTGACTAGGCCTCACTACCCCAGACTTGAGCAAGTCCTTAACAATGTTCTCGATTTCAGTTTTCTGGTAATGGGGATACCTGTAAGGCCTTACTGAGATAGGGGTAGTATTATCTTGCAAGAGAATTTGATGATCAAAACTTCTCTTGGGTGGTAAACCAGCTGGCTCAGCAAACACATCAACAAACTCATCTACAACTGTAGCCACTTCTTCCAGACAAGAGTCCTCTTCTCGAACAGGTTCCTGTGCTAACAATTGTAAAAACCACCCTTGTTGGTTAATTAAGGAAGATTTAAAACAGCTCCTCCCTTGGCACATCTTCAATTGAGTATCCAATACACCACTTAGTTTCATTTCAGACTGCCCCACAGAAAAAGTCATTGACATTGTGGAAAAATCCCAAATAATGGGTCCCAAGGTTCTAAGCCATTGAACACCAAGAACCACATCACAACCCCCTAATTCCAGAACATTAAATGGAATGAGAAACTTAGAACCTTGAATTTTAAATGGCTCTTCACATTTACCCAAACTGAAAAGAGAATTCCCATCAGCAACTTGAACCTGCAATCTTGTACTAGCATCAACTTTCAAGTTAGCTGCCTGAACAACAAGAGGATCAAGGAAGTTATGAGTGGATCCATAGTCCACCAATATCTCAACATAAGCATCACCAATTTTTCCCAACAACTTCATAGAGTTGTTGTTAATGCATGAATTGAAACTTCCATGCCCCCTTCATTTTTTTCACTACTTTCTGGTAATACTTCTTCTTGGTCACTAGATTCTTGAAGCACAGAATCCTCTTGTCCATCCCCATGAATCAAATACACTCTAGGCTTTTTACAAACATGAGTTGGGTTCCCTTTTTCTTCACAATAGTAACACAAACCTTTTTTTTTCTTTTTTCATCCATCTGTGTAGAAAACACCCTCTTGACTGGTCCAACAAACCTCTGACCACGATCACTAGGTGCCTCAGACTGTGTTTTATCAAAATTATTATTCATGAATCTAGTGGATTTCCTTGAAGCCAAGACATATTCCTCTTGGATCTTAGCCAATCCAAATGCAACATTAAGGTCAATAGGATCAAGCATTCTGACTGGAAGCCTAATCTCATCCTTCAATCCACTCAAAAATATACTCAACTTGTGTCTCTCGGATAGACCTTTAAGCCTATTTGATAAAAGCTCAAACTGATCCTTATAATTGGTCACTGAATTGGTCTGCTTGAGGCGATTCAACGCTTCCATAGGATCATCATAAGCTGTGGGGCCAAAACGAACATTTACTGCTTTGATAAAAGTATGCCAGCACCTAAAGATGCCTCCATCCAAGGCATCTTGATACCAAATTAACGCTTGACCTTCCATGTGATAACCTGCTATCACTAACCTTTCTCTCAAAGGAGTTTGATGGAAGTCAAAGAACTGAGTAGCTTTAAACACCCAAGCTAATGGATCAGTACCATCAAAATGAGGTAAATCAAACCTCATACCCCGAGGTAAGACTAGTCTTTCCCTTCATGATCTCTCCCACCATTATCGTGTACATTATCATTGGTAACAACTGTTCGAGTAGTTACAATAGTCGTAAGGATCTCATAAATTTGATCTAACCTGTCAGCCAGAGTATAAAGTGCATTGTTGTGATCATCCAATTGCTTTTGAAGAGCTTCTTGTTGTTTGCCCTCAAGCTGCGACTTGAGAGCCCCCCTTGTACCTTCCGCCATCAGGATAATCTCCAAGAGAAGATCGCCTCTCTGATACCAACTTGTAAGGTACCAAACCAGAGAACTCAGAAGAATTGTTTAATAATTGCACTTACTCACACAAAACAGACGTAAATCTAAGAACAACTTTATTGATTCTTGCTAAGGGTTTTCGAGGAACCCTAAACCTCCTTACACAGAAATGCATAACTTACACTTAGATTTTCGATGCCAACTCTGGTTATTACAAAGCTATTTATGGAACTAAGAAGAAGAATAAAACGTCATCGTTAGGGACTGAGTCTGTAATTTCCAGAAAATTATTTTGGTTACAAAGTAATACTTCCCAATACGCACCGTTTCACTTAAGGTCTGTTATTTCTGTTACTAAATGCTACGCACCGTTTTGTTCCTTATTTCCTTTCGATGCTGATTTCCTTTCTTTATACCAGCTTGCATGACAACCAACTTCTGCACCTTACAAAGATTCTTCACTAGATGTACCATCAACTTCTAAACATTTAAGTACCAATATCAGCTAATGTCTCCTTCATGTCCTCACTAGATTCATCATTTTCTTCTCCCACATCCACATTGATCTCACTGCCTCCCCTTGTGCAATTTTCCTCACCATGAAATTGGACACTTTGTGGGAATAGTTTACCGTGTAAGACCCACTGTGAGTATTTTGTACCAATTCCATCGACATAAAGATGCTCCACCACTCCTGCCAAACTATGATGACTTGAGTTCTTGCACTTTTTGCATTGACATATGATAAAACCCCGATTGTCAGCACTCCCCCGTGCAAATTGTATAAATAACATCACCCCCTGTGCATATTCCGTGTAATCTTTACCAAAATTATCTCCCATAAATCCAACTCTTATCCATTATATGCCCTACTACACAAACAAAAAAGGTTTGATACAACAAATTGATGTCGTCCATTTTACAAGGTAGTTGGTTCTATCCCATTTGAGATTGTATCTACACTGCATACACAGGCGAATATGCTTGTGGTGAAAATTTCTTGTAGCACTCCACAGGCGAGACAGTTACAGACTACATCGCAAGGAACAAAAGGAAAAAACTCTACCAAAATCTTGATTTTTAACCTGAGAGTTCAAACTGAATATATCTACCATATAGACGATACAATCTCAAACTGTTGATTTGGGACAATTCAAGAGTTGTACCTTAACATTCTAAATGAACATTTTTACATAACTCTTGAATGGGCCTGAAGTTAAATTCAATCGACACTCAATCATGCAATCAAACTAAATACTATAAATAAAGTATGCTACCAAGCTATAAGGCTAAATTCATATCTACCATTAACTATAATTTTTAATGGTCTATAACTTATTAGTGATCTAGTATGGTGGGATTTTAGTTTTGTGTGTTTTTAGGGTTTTGTAGATTTTCTCAAAGTGTTCCTATTTTGGTTTTCCAATTAGTGGGAGTTTTTATTATTATAATTATTATTAATGGTCTTTAACTTATTAGTGATCTAGTATGGTGGACTCTTAATTTTTGAATTTTTAGGGTTTGGTAGATTTTCTCAAAGTATTCCTATTTCGGTTTTACAATTAATGTGAGTTTTTTTTATCAATGGTTTATAACTCATTAGTGGATCTAGTATGGTGAGCTCTTAACCTTTTGAATTTTTAGGGCTTTGTGGACTTTCCCAAAGTGTTCCTATTATGGTTTTCCAATTAATGTGTTTTTTATTAATTTTTTATAACTTACTATTGATCTAGTTTCGTGGGCTCTTGATTTTTTTTTTTTTTTTGAGTTTTTAGGGTTTGATAAATTTTCCCAAAGTGTTCCTATTTTGATTTTCCAATTAATGAGTTTTTCTTATTAAGGGTTTATAACTTATTAGTGATCTAGTATGGTGGACTCTTTAATTTTTAAGTTTTTAGGGTTTGGTAGATTTTCCCAAAGTGTTTCTATTTTTGTTTTCCAATTAACGAGTTTTTTTAATAGTTTTTTTACTAATGGTTTTTTTTGTAAGTGTTCCTATATATATATATATATATATGGGGGTTTTCCAAGTAAAGGTGTTTCTACTAATCCATTCTATAAGGATTTGTAATCTAACGTAGACAATTGTAAGTTGAGTATCATATTTCCTAGGATATATCATTAACTGGAAAATGGGGATATATTATTAATTTCTATTATGATCCCCGATTAAACAACCGCACCGTTTTGAAGGGCCAAGAAAGGAAGCTAAACTACAAGTCGTCTATAGCTTGCTGTTTAGAATAATAGTTGTTGCAATCTGTTATGTCCATTCTATTTACTTTCCACATGTTGCATTTTCATTAGTTCTTTTAGTCATGGGCTACCTCCATATGTAAGCTAGAAATGGCACCGAGGAGGGCATCCAAAAATTATCTTTGAAACAGTTGGTATCTTCATTTGGGAGGAATTGGGGACCACGAATACCTAAAGCCTAGCCATTATTTTTTATATTCTTGTTCTTAATTCTCTTTTATTGTCTATATTACTATTCATTTACTGGGTTCATAACAATTGGTATCCAGAGCCACCGATTTTCTATGGGTGTGGTATGATTAAACAAACAACAATTGTTGTTGCTGGAATAATTTTTAGACAAATTAGAGCATTTGACAGAAAGACTCGACAGAGTGGAGCAAAATTGGAAGAAGACGCAGGAATCTTGGGTGCAGTGGCACGACCTAGATGATGAAGAAGAAGAGACAATAGAGTCTATGGAGGACGACGTAGTAGATACAACAAAAGAGGGAAATAATCCAATAGAGGTGGAAGAAATCATCCACACCACCATTCCAGAGAATTTTCGTAAAATTGCACTGGATCGCAACAAAATTCCCAATGGGAATACAATGGTCATCATCGAAAATGCTATGGAAGTGGAACAACGTATTACAGAAACCACGATAGCTTACTCCAATGAAATTTTCCCCCTTCCTTCTCATGTCCAACCCCAGATCTCTAACCCTAAAATAATGTTCTTCACTGGCAAGAAGCGCATTTCCAAAGATCTAACCCCCTCAACCTTACTCTTGGGAGGATTAGTGACTGAGTTGTGGAATTTTGACCCTGGAATCTGCACTAGTTATTCTTCTATAAGTCGAGTTCATCCGCTATTTCACTCTGTTTACTATGCTGACACCAAGGCCTTCGTAACGAATAATCGTCCAATGTTGTGTTCCAAAGAGGTCGTGAACGATCTAAAGCTGTTCGAAATGCTCAAAAATAATGGCGACAGGGTATGGAGACTGGCGTGGGACCCAGCCGGTGGCGACCTTGGGTCTCCTTTTGTCTTTGCCCCCTACAGCAACAATAAGGCCGTCTGAATCTAGGAGCACACTCCCTCTCCATCTGCTACTTGGACCTGCAAGGCAATTCTGGAAGACACTCATACGAGGACCGTCTACTCTTGTGCGAAGTCGCCGTTGAAAAAGCTATTGGCCACCGCGAGCTCTGATGCCACCACTTCCATTTGGGAAAATGTGGATGGTGATTACGAAAGTGTCTCCACTTTAGAAGGTCACGAGAATGCAACAAAAAGCCTAAACCACAACTCCAACTTCGTTGACCTTGCCGAGCCACCTCCCACTGCCGCCAACAACGGCTTAACATCCAACCATTTTTCTTTTGAGTATGCTGCGAACCAAGATCTACCAGGATTTAGATGTTGAGATGTTGCCTTTGGAGAAAAACGGAGACAATGTTGCCTTAGAAGCAAGCAGAGGAGATGTTATCTCATCCGGGATTGCTATCAGGAATATTGCTTCAGGATGGCCGTGACACTATCTGGCCACTTGATTTCCATATTGGTTGGAGTTACTGCATCTCAATCCCTTCTTGGATTTTCCTCTCCAAATCAAGAGGTTCAGATCTTGTGGTGTTTTACATAATTCAAGTTGGTATACCTTTGCCAGAAGGGATCACCAGATTTAACAATTTTTTAAAGCTTTTTTCTGAAGTCAAAAAGGCATTTCCTTCAAAATATCTACCTCCAGCTCCTCCAAAGAAGATGTTGAAAATAAAAAAGCCAAACTCTATTGGAAGAGAGAAGGTGTTTCTTGGAGGATTGGATGGAGAAACTATTTTCAGACATTGATGTATCAAGGAGTGCTCCACTGGCGACCCTTCTTGAGCTAGAAGTTGCTGCGAGGTCTTTATTCTATGATGAGAACCAGCAAAAACCATATGTTAATTCTTCAACCAGTGGTGTGCTTCAGGTATTATATATTTTGGGTGCTTGCTGTGCTACTATAGTGTTCATAACTTCCTTTCGTAACTATTGAATTTGGTCTACTTATACTGACTGGTATTTGACCATAGCAATCCAAGGTATGCATGGTTGTGCGAATTTTGCACTCAACATGCTCGATAAAATGCGTAGACGCATTTTTTGTGCTGGGAGGGGAACATTGAAGGGACCTATGATAATTGGGGGATTGCACGATATGTTTAAACAAAATTTTAAGGATGATCAAAGCTTGGTCAATATCCTGTGAAGTAGTAAGCAGATTTCTATTATATTGTGGGATTGCCTTATGGAAATGAGAGAGACTCTTTGCTACGAGATTTATTTAAAAAATTATTGGTTTGTCTTTAACATGTCTGATGAGTTGATTGAGAGAGTGTTACACCCTGATAATGTCATATTCTCAATCTTAATTATGGTGATAAAGGATGAGGAAGATCTTCACACGATGAGTTGTGTTGATACTAAAGCTGAAGCAAGCTCTGGATTACAAGTGGTTGGAACAATGATTAGTGCACCTCAACTGTTTCCAATATTGACACTTAGGGATGTTCTGAGGTGGGAAGGAATAAATCTGCTAAAAATCTGGAAGTACCACTAGGTAAAGAAACAAATCTTGTGGCCATTTGATAGAGGAAAGGGAAAGGAGGTGGTAGAAATGTTGAGTGCCAGGTTCACTTTTATTTTCTCAACACTTGAGACCAAGGTATTTGCAGAAGGGCAGATTGATGAAGGTGACAACTTGCAGTGTTCATACCATGGTTGGTCATTTAATGAAGGGATCCAAAAAAGGCAGTTCAACAATTATCTTCAAGTCTCAGGTTGCTATATGTGTTGTTTTAGCCAATAGCAAGAACAGGATAAGCTTCCAGTCACTATTTGGTTATCTTTCAAGCATTGCAAGGAGATTTAACAGTTGGGTTATGCGCCTAGGTTGTGACAAGAAAATCATCACTAGCAATCTGCACGTGCGCGTCAATACTATAGAGTTGCATCAATATCGCAACCTTAAGAACAAGGTTCTTTAAAGGCAGGGGGTTTGTTATGATCCCCAATTAAACAACCGCACCGTTTTGAAGGGCCAAGAAAGGAAGCTAAACTACAAGTCGTCTATAGCTTGCTGTTTAGAATAATAGTTGTTGCAATCTGTTATGTCCATTCTATTTACTTCCCACGTGTTGCATTTTCATTCGTTCTTTTAGTCATGGGCTATCTCCATATGTAAGCTAGAAATGGCACCAAGGAGGGCATTTGGAAATTATCTTTGAAACAGTTGGTATCTTCATTTGGGAGGAATTGGGAACCTCGAATACCCCAAGGCGTAGCCATTATCTTTATATTCTTGTTCTTGATTCTCTTTTATTGTCTATATTACTATTCCTTTAACTGGGTTCATAACAATTTCATACTAATATTACAGATCTTCAACTGAAAGCCACAAAAATAGAACACATTTGCAAATTTTACACAAATATAACACATATCCACTAGAACATGCATGTATTTTAGAACATGCTACTACTCAATATCTTTTTCATAAAAAAGCTTCAACACATCATTTCAACTTCTTGGGCAAAACTTAAGTCTACTTCTTTCATAGCCTGACCAAACATTAACTACAATCACTTTCATCTAATAACTACCATACAATAACATGTAATCACCAACTTCTCCTAAGCATCTGCAAATTAGTTCACAAAAATAGAACACATCTACAGATGTCACACATATAACATAAAGCTCCAACATACGCCATAAAACCAAAATATATACCATTTCAACCCCAAAATAGTTTTTTGTAACAACTACTATAGAACATGTTACTAACACCAAAACACAAATATTATAACTCAAAAACAAAAAATCACACTATTCATACAAATCTAAAAAAAAAAATGCATTAAGATTTGTGCAAAATCGTAATATACAAACAAAGCCCCAGTATGTTAGTATACCTCATATGCATGCAATTAACTTACTCAAACCAAATGCCCAATAACTACAATTGAAAAAAACATCAAAGGAAAGAAATCACAACTCAAGTAATCAACCCCTACCAAAATTCAAAATACATGCATAAATCTATATATAAACCATATAAACCTCAATGTTTTTGCAAACTTTCACAACCTCTCTCCAGTACACGTGCGCGCACACACAAACTCTCTCTCTCAAGCACACTCTCTCAATCTCTCTCAAAATCGACGTATCCCTCTCTCTCTAACACTTCCAGAGACACAAAATAACATGGGTAAATTGGTTTATGTCTTTTTTGCTCTTTAGAAGTTGTTATAGAGGCATTTTCGGCCTTAATAAACCGTTACTAAAGGAAATGACATCGTTTGATGGTTTCTACACCACCTATCTCTTATCTATAATTAGTGCCAATAAGCAAGCAAGTAGGGCTATGCATAAAAGGGCCTGGCCCGACCAATCCAAAAGGCCTGACATGTGCCCACCCGACTAAAATCGGGTTCAGTGGATCAAACCCATTACCGGGTTTATTAAGCCTAAGAGCACTCTCATTGGATTAGCCAAAGTTAAAGGACAGTTTTGATGAATGTAAGAGAAATTTGACTTTTGATTATTCCATTCACATAAATTTCCATATTGGAATAGCTATTTTTTTATTATATAATAATAAAATAATATAAGATGAATTTTGTTTTGGTTATTCACATTAAATCTCCACATTAGATTATACATTTATTCATTATATGGTAATGAATAACTAATAATTTTAAAAATATTTAATTTTATCATATTTTACTATTCTACTTATTATATGTTAATTAATAATTATGTTCTTATTAAATTAATATATCACTAAGTTAAATTAATATATTAATTGTGATAAAATATGTGATAGAAAAAAAGGGAGAGAGAAATAATTAATAAAATATGTATTTGATGTATGTACAGTAACCTTTAAATTTGGAAAAACTTTTGAAAGTTACTGTAGTTAAATTCTAAATATTTGGAATTTGACTAATCTAATGTGAGCATATCTTACTCTTTAATAGCTAAATATTCATTAGATTTAACTTTTAGCTAATCCAATAAGAATGCTCTAACCCGAAGAAGAACAAATGCACTCGATGCTCAGAGCCATTCTCCATTTCTCTCAAAGCCAAACCTCTCCTTAGCGCAGAGCACTGCACAAGAGACGTTTGTGAAGCTGAGCTTGCTACTCCCGTAGGAAGAGAGAATTGAATTCGTAGATCTGCAAATACTGTGCGCCCTCTCTAGTCTATAAGTAGCAGATCATGCCTGTCTTTCCTACGCTCTGTTTGCCAAAGCACCTCTCTTTAACACATTTTCTCGTTTGTTTCTCAGGAAAATCTTTTTCTGGACCTCTGTCTTTCTTTTGTCGCTTCTCTTTCTGGTTGTGCTGTTGCATTCTGTTTTGGTCTTTCGATTCGGAACTCTCTGTTCCAAGCCTGATCTACCATTCCTCCAGCTCCTTTTCAGCCTCTGCAGCTCTCTTCATTCTTGCACCGACATGTCGAGTGTTCGTCCTCTCAATACAGAGTTTGTCATATGCCTTGAATGATTTCAAGGTACGTTTTGGTAGTGAGAATACTTTAGAAGTATTGAGAATGTTTGTGAATAGTTATGAGTAAAGGTTGGAATGAGTTTGTGGATTCCATTGAGAGTATTTTAAATTGTTTAGATGTGTGAAAAGTATGTTGAGTTGTTGACTTTTAGATAGGTAGTTGAAAAAGATGTGGATCCCATAAATATTATAATGATTTTATTTTATTTTTATATATAATAATGATAAATATTATAATAATTTTATTTTTAATTAATATATAATAGAGATAAATATTATAATGATTTTATTTTCATATATATAATAGTGATAAATATTATAGTAATGCTATTTTTTATTTATATATTATAGTGATTTTATTTTTTATTTATATATTATAGTGATTTTATTTTATATTTATATATAATAGTGATAAATATTATAGTGATTTTATTTTTTATTTATATATAATAGTGATTTTTAAAAAGACTTTGATACGAAGATAGTTCATTGCGTTTGACATGTGGAGTATTTTTAATAGTACGAGAATACTTGAAAAGTTTTGAAGTATGTTGGTTACCCAAACACAACCTTCATCTCTTCAATCATCTTCACAAGTTCAAGAGATGCCACAGCCATGGAGAGGAAATTAAATGTATGCGACACAAGCAAATATTTATTGTCCATTCAATGGTTCTATAGTCATTTACATCAACCTTAAATTTGTGTGCTTTCTCATACGACCGACCTAATTATGAATGAAGGATCGGATGCTTTTCATTTTCTTTTGGTTTGGTTTTTCATTTCAACCATTTATATCATTGGCATAATGCTGAAATTGTTCGACGACTCGATATTTTCTGCATAATAGACTTTGACCCGACTCGAATTTTACGGGGTCGGATCTAGTTACATGACCAGTTTGCTCTGAAGGGTCGGGTCGGGCCCAAATCTTTCTTGGTCGGGTTGGTGTGCAAGCTTACAAGCAAGTGTCGTACAATTCTTTTCTCCCAATTTTGTCCCTTAATTTTTCTCTTCCATTTCTGTCCCTCAGTTCTAACATTTATGCACATAATTTTCTGTCAAATTTACCCCTGCTTTTGTATTTATTTTGCCTCTGCCCCTAGTTTTGTTTTTTCCTTTCCGACCATTTTGCCCCTACTTTTGTATTTAGTTTCCTCTTCTGTCCTTAAGCTCTGTTACCTTTTGTTTGCTTTTTTACGATTTTGCCCTTCTATTTTCCTTATTTACTGTTTTTATCCATCACTTCCCTTTTTAACCTTCTGTTTTAATTGCATATTTACGATTTTACCCTTACTTTTGTTACCGTTTGTCCCAAATTTCTCCCTATTGTTCTTATTAAATTATCACTTTTTTTCACTTCTTTTTTTTCACCGCTTGCACCTAATTGTTATATCTATAAACTTAATTTTTTTTGTTACAAAAATGCCCTTATCCTCTGATAGTATTTGCTAAGGGTGCTACCCGCCCGCATGGGTAATTTTGTTATGTGGGGAGACCCCATCCCGAATAACGGGGTGCGGGTGGAGGGGATCCTCCGTCCGCCACCCGCATCCTACTGGGCCAAACCGTTGAAATGGGCCCAAAATGGCCCAGAAACAGCTTCTGGGCCATTTTGGGCCCATAAAAACAAAACTTTTTTTTTTAAAAAAAAATAAAGAGTTTAAAAAAGAAAAAAAGTTACATGAATAAGAATAATATATACATACACAATTTTATATAATTAAGACTCTAATAAAGTACTACTATAGACTACAAGTCTACTACCTAATAAACTAATAAATAATAATAATAACTAAGCAATTACAAAAATAAAATGGAAAGTCTAAACAATTACAAAATTACAAAGAAAAAAGTGTCTAAGGGACATTGTATCAACATTACAAAATTACAAAGCAAATACATAATACATACATCTGATTCAAATTTCAATATTCTAAAAAATTAATAATCTAAAAAATAGGCGAGCTGTTTGGGTCTTTGACTGTGACATTTGGGGTGGCTAGATGGGTTGTCTTTGACTCTTTTGAGGCTTGAGCACATATTCATATTGCAGTGGAGGTAGACATCGTCTGAGTCGTCTCATGTGTTACTACAATAATCAATACTAAAATTAATACTGATGAAATTGAAATGAATATAAATAAATCAAAATAATAAAATAAAAACAATAATTACTAGATGGTCCAGATCCAGACTGATCACCACCCTCTTCGTTGGTCTCTTTAAAATCTAAAATATCCGAAACATAAATATCATTTCCTATCGTCCAACTCTGTGTGCATATCAATGCCTCCACAGTTGCATGAGACAATGAATTACGGAAATGATCTAATATGCGCCCTCCGGTACTAAAGGCAGACTCCGAGGCAACGGTGCTAATATGGATGGCCAACATAGAACGGGCAATCTCAGAAAGGATGAGATATTTCTTTGATGTTGCCTTCCACCATCCTAATATGTCAAAATCATAATCATTTTGAATAAGATCTGTTGACAAATAATTGTCTAACTCTGAAACTACCTACGTAGATTGATGGCCTAGTGTGGGATTATGTGCGAGGGTCTTAGCCGGTAATTCATATATAATTGTTTTATAATATTCGTTTTTTGGGCCATTAAAGATAAACCTACAACTAGTTTACAACTATTTTGTAATTCTATTTAAAATAAAGAGTAATTATGTAAGATTGAAAATACTTTTTAATAAAGTGCTACAATCATATTAGTTTATGGACCTTTAAATAGTAAAATAATTATAAAAAAGTTGTAGGTGTATTATTATGTTTTTTCCGAATATTTCTAACTTGCTATTTAAAATGAAGAAACTCATGTCGATAGAACATGAAAAAACAGATCGAACGAATATCTTTTATTATATACGCATATTTGATAACATGCAAATTATGCAATTGCAGTAAGGTAATTCATTAAAAGAAAAAACTGCATCCTATTTAAAATGTTTGAAAACATGCAAATCTACATCCTATTTAAAAATGAGATTTATTATTAAATTTCAAGAATGGGTTTTGGAATTCGAATTATACAAAAAAAAAAAACAAACAAACAAACACACGAATCAAACACATGCACAAATTTCTCCATAGCACACAAATTCATAATTTTATAATCCAAAACTAAAAAAAAAAAAAATCTAGGGTTTCGGATTTCTTACCTTTAAGTCAACGGGGTGCGGAGCCCCGCTGCCCACCCCTAGTATTTATTTGCCACTTGCCGCTTCGTATAAAAATTTTCATCTTCTTCACTTTGTACTGTTCCTTATTTGGTAAAAGTTTTAGCCCTCTTGCTTGTTTCACCTTTTCTAAATCTACATCTTTGCTCCTCAGTTCTCGACCTCTTCCGATATGCTTTCTTATGTTTATTCTTCTGAATTAAATATTTCTGATTATTTATTCAGTAATTTATTTACATGCAATAGTTAATTGTAAAAAATAAATAAGTTCTTACTATAAAATTGTTTTAGATGGTTTGATAAAAAAGACCGAAAGGAAAGAAGAACAAAACAAGGAACATTAATATTTGGATTTAGAAAACTAAATTTAGTTGAAAAAGAGATGAGGGAATCTAATCAACTATTCCATTTCTAGTTGTACTGATGTTGCTGGCTCTTTCATCTTGCATTTTGTATTTGCCTTAGCACATATAAACAGTTCTTGCTATGCTGACATCTGAAGGAGAAAAAAACTATTATCATTTATTTCAAAATTTGTAGAAAAAAAAAATTCAACTATGAAGAAAGAAAGAAAAAAAAAACCCAAACAGAATAAAACAATCAAACTTCTTCGAACTCAAGTCTTCCATACAGTGTTAGGCCATACGAAAACAATTATGCTTCATATCGAGTAACATAGACCGCAAAAGAAAATGTATATCTAACTAAAAAAACACTAGAATCCAATATAGAAAATGAAGAACAAAAAATAAGAAATTTTATTTAAAAAAATTATAACTAAGAGGGAAATAGAAAAACATGCATGTTGAAACAAACAAGAAATTAAAATATATATATATATATATATATACAGCAACAACGAAAAAGATTAAAAACCCCATATCTGGAAAAAACAAATCACTGAGAGGAAAAGCAAAACACAGAGACAGAGAGAGAAGAAAGAGAAGACACATTGACAGGTGAGAAAGAAGACTCTGGAAGGTTGGGATTATGAGAGGGAAGAGGTTGTTAGGGAGTAAATACATGTCAGGTCCAAGAGAAATAAATAAAAGACATTGGTCGAGGAGTTCCAGTGGTTTGAGGAGGCTAAGGCAAGTTTTCAACTAGTCAAGTAGAAGATGTCATAGGCACTAGTTTTGGCACTTCCAGATTTTGAGAAGGTGTTCGAGGTCAATTGTGATGCATCTAGGGTTGGCATTGGTGGTGTTTTGAGTCAAAGGGGCACCCGATAGCCCACTTCAGCAAGAAGCTGTTAGGGTCCAAGAAGAATTATTTCACTTATGATCTAGAGTTCTACGCCATTGTTCAGTCCCTGAAGCATTGGAGTCACTACCTAGTACAGAAGGAGTTCATCCTTATCACTGACCACGGGGCGACATGCCAAGTGGGTAGCGTACTTACAAGACTTCACGTTTTCTTTGAGACACCAATCAAGTAGTCTGTGCAAGTGAAGCTGGCCATCTAGCAGAGTAATACTAAGTACAAGGTCGAGGAGAAAATCATTGTAGAAATGTACTTTTTGATGTTCGTGATTTTTTTTTGGGTGGTATTAACTCGTGATTGTTTTCCTGATTGTTTTCCTTATTTTGTGGACTTTGATGAAGCTACTGTGAACTTGAGGGCGAGTTCTTTCCAACCCTGGGTGACCAATGCAGAAGGATCCGAGTCAAATGATGCTGAGTTGTCAGATTGCACATTGATGGAGCTAAAATACCTTGAGCTAGCAGATTAGCACAAACATGGCAAAAAATAGTAATCGTTTCCTGATTTGGGGTAGTTTTGAGCATGTTTCGGTGTTTTGGCCATAACTTTGGCTATGGGTATCATAATTGCGCATATGACCTCACTTCAGAAAGTTCATTTCAGCACGCATGTTATGGTCATCGAGCTTTGCTTGGTGTGCATCATTTAGGAAGTGATTCTGAACCCAATTTGAGCCAGATGTTTGGCAGATTACTTCTTCAATTGCGTATTTATTTTTCATGTGATTTTAGGGGTTTTGCTATTTTTGGAAAAAATCTGGCAATTTCAATTTACAGCTATTTTAGCCCGACTTGTGGGCCGATTTTGGTCATTTTTGAGGTTGATTATTTTCTATTGAATATTAGAGCCGTTATCTCTGAGTTCTTGGGCAATTCTCTTGTCATCATTTCCTGTGAATTATCTCTTGAAACTAGCCTTCAGAATAATCGTAATTTTTTTCGGCGTTAGCAGGTTCCGACTAAGAAAGCCTTTCACCATGATCGTAACTTGCAGGACATGAAGATTGTAGATTTGCAAAAGTAGATAGCAAAATTAACCTAACGTCTAGAGGCGTAAAACCTAGAGGGTCAGATATATGATCATGATTCTGACTCCAATTTTGAAATCCTGTATCACAATCATGCTCTATTTCGAGAGCATAATGTTCGGGTGGAACAACACGAAGACGTAGGCTTCAGAGTAGGTATGTTGGAATTGCTTGGTACTCTGTAGGCTGGAGGCTTCATTGATTTTTTGCATGACGTGAGTGGATTTACTACTACGATGAAGATGAGTTTGAGGAGGAACATTCTTCTATAGAGTGGAACTCTACACCTTTCAACGATACCTATCCCAATGAAGATCATCTAGAAAATTTTCCTATCATTGACAGTAAATGGTAAATGAGTGTAAAAAAAAAGTGATGCACACTTAAACTAATATGGGGTATCCAGGTCCATATTTTATGTTGATTGCGCTAAACTATCTTAAGAATGTGAATCTGCACAAATACGACAAGAAAAGTTTAATCTTTCTTGGATTGAGGCAATATCAGTTATTTTCTTGCATTTTTCAATTTTAGAAAAATCTTCATAATTTTGAATTTTGTAGTTATTTACCCTGGCTTGTGGGCTTCATTCATTAGTTTCAAATTTTTTCATTAGTCAATATATTCAGAGTTTTCTATCTGTTTTGCATCTTTTCTCAATATCAATTTCTAGTTTCTATTAATTAACTAACCGTCACAACAATTATGATCTTGTCCGGCATAAAAAAGGTTGTCTACCGTTGTGTGCTTCCCCTTCACTTTTTGTTCGATCTCTTCCAACTTCTATTGTGCTTATCAAGCTTGGACTGGATAGTGCAATATTCCCTATCAAAAATTTTATGGGCAGTTACTTTTGCGTACTCTTTGTGCACTCTATCAATATGATTGACCTCGTCACTTTTTTTTAATATAAAATAATTACTTTGGTCAATCACATCAGTAGAGTGTGCAAGGATTCCCTCCTTGGTTCTGCAACCGTAGTGTGCTTCGAGGACTACTTTTCATCTCTCTTTCTTTCTTTTTTCTTTTGTCCTCAGAGTACATTTCTTCCTCCTTTCTTTCTCCAATTTCTTGATCCTCCGAATGTTGTCTTCCAGGTCTATGTGCTGGAACAGTGAGATGGAAGGAACTCAAGTTAAAATGTTTGGTGGTGCCTTTCAACCGAGTGCCTCTGTTCTTGACAAAGGCATAAGTCTCACTTTTGTGAGGTTGTGTGATGTCGGCGGGGATGGAAGAGGAAGATCTGACTACACGATGGGAACGACTTCACCTATCAAAGGAAGAGAACTCTGTTTTCCAGATCAAACCAGAAGAACGCAAGGAAGGGGGCCTCCGTGGGAAACTCTGCATTATAGGGAGAGTTTTATCTGAAAAAATCGTTAATAATGAGGCTTTTAGGACGACAATGTCTCAGTTGTGGAGGCTAGGTGGATGATTGCAATTCAAGGATTTAAACGACCAATGTTTTCTAATTGAGTTTCAGCAAGTGCAAGACAAGGAGAAAGTGCTAAGCAGTAGGCCATGGTGTTTTGACAGAAATTTACTGACCTTACAAGAGGTTGATGAAAATGTGTCTATCAACGCAATGCAGTTCCGATATGAACTCTTCTAGATTCAATGCCACAACCTCCCCCTGGTTGCAATGACTGAAGACATGGAGGAGCAGTTTGGATCCTCTCTTGGACATGTTATAAGGGTGGATGTTGAATCTGATGGATCCGCGTGAGGAAGATGCCTCCGCATTAGGGTAGCTGTGGATCCATAAACCTCTCTTGAGGGGGAAATGGTTGGAGTTTGAACAACAGTAGCACTGGATCTCCTTTAAGTATGAGCGGTTGCAAAATTTCTGTTTCCAATGTGGGATCTTGTTCCATAAGGAAGGAACTGTTCAAGAACACGGTTTGACCAACAAAAGGAGGATCAGGAACCATTGTAGTATGGCTCTTGGCTCAGAGCACAACCCATGAACACTAATATTTTTTATGGCCAGAAGTATGGTGGATCGACTGGAAATAATTATAACTCGAGAGGACAGCAAACTGAAGGCAAGGGGGGGAAAAGGGATGAAACTGCCATAGGGAAGAAAATGGAGCAAAATGAGCTAAAGACTGAAATAAAAGAGATGCCAGTGAGGGAGGAACTAGCTACAGGAAAAAAAAAAGTATATAGATGTGCAAAAAAGGAAGACCCCCCAATCCAGGAGACTCCAGCTATGCAGGACCCCCCAAATCCCACCTCATCTCTGAAGGGCATTTATGTGAGTCAATACTTGGGCACTAAGAAGGATGGGGGCATTAATGAGGTAAACTCTGTTGTTGGTAAACCTGTTAATGCTATTTTTAAAGTGATCGACTCTCAAATGGACTTAGATCAAAGTTTGGCTAACCTAGGCAGTCCCTCTCACCGAAGTTTTAATGCACTACTTGATGGAGTCTTAAAAACATCTAAAGCTTCTAAGGTGTCTCTGAGTGGAGGATAGGCCAGAATGCAATATGAAATGTGAACCACTTGTGATAATCCCTGAGTATTGTCACCCCAACAATAGTTTTGGTAATAACCTGGCTATGAAGGAGGGCATTCCTAAAACTGGTACATGGAAGAGAAATTCTAGAGGCAGATTCATTTTGGGTGAGAGGCTTACTAATATCACTAACACTAATGTTTCAGTGGGGAAAAAAAGAGGAGGTACTAATGAGACAAAGGAGGGTGGCCCTAATCCAAAGAAAAATAAGAGTAGTGGATGAGGGGTTGAGAATCAAAATGTCTTGGCAGTGCTGTTTCCAGCACTGTCAAACTCAATGAGTCTCCTAATATGGAATTGTCGAGGGCTTGGGAACCCTCGAACAATTCCAATCCTTAGGAACTTGACTAAAGAAAAGTGTCCCCATTTAGTTTTCCTTTTGGAAACTAAGTGCAACAGTACCCAGATGGATGAGGTAAGAAGAAAGTTAAAATTTGAGAGTTGCTTTGCCGTGGGGAGTGTGGGTTTAAGTGGAGGAATAGCTTTACTTTGGAAAGAAGGTTGGAGTGTCAAAGTTATTAACTATACCAAATGGCATATCAGTGCAACTATCCATGAAGGAGGAGATAAACATGTTTGGCAATTCACTGGGTTTTATGGCCACCTAGATACAATGAAAAGGAATAGCAGTTGGCTGCTTCTAAAGATGCTCAAACCTTCCTTTCCAATAGCTTGGTTATGTGCAGGCAACTTTAATGAAATCCTGCACCAAAAGGAAAAGATGAGGGGTGCTAGTAGATCTTATAAGCAGATTGAAGACTTTAGGCAGGCCCTTGAGGTGTGCGATCTCCATGATATTCATTCCCAAGGGCAGGAATTCACTTGGTCAAATAATAGAAGTGGAAAAGATTTCATAAAGTAAAGAATTGATAGAGCAATGGCTAGTAAGGAGTGGAATGACACTTTCAACTCGGCTTCTTGTAATGCTATGGCAGCAGTAAAATCTTACCACTCCCCTCTTCATGTTAACATGCACTGTTTCGAGTATAGGAGTGGAAGGAAAATCAGGATTTTCAAGTATGAAGTGGCCTGGGAATTAAAGGAGGAGTGTTTTGGCATTGTGAAGAAGGCATGGAGCAAGGTGACAGAGGGAAATACAAAGGCATCTATTCTAAGAACCAAGCTTGAG
This sequence comes from Juglans regia, assembly GCF_001411555.2. Classification (NCBI taxonomy): domain Eukaryota; kingdom Viridiplantae; phylum Streptophyta; class Magnoliopsida; order Fagales; family Juglandaceae; genus Juglans; species Juglans regia. Next base: position 23,229,021 of record NC_049902.1, on the reverse strand, counting down.
CATTGTCAAAGGGGGCGAGTACAATGGAAACAAAAATATGCTCAGCATGAGATAAAGGAAATCGATCGGGCTTTAGCTACTATAAGCCACCTGCAAAATACTGGTGATGGTTCACACATGACCCATATGCAAAATTTACAAAGAAAGGTGGAGGTGTCTTTATCTGAAACAGAAATGAAGTGGAGGCAGCGAGCAAAGCAACATTGGCTTAAAAGTGGAGACAAAAATACTCAATTCTTTCATATGCATGCAAGCCAAGGGAGGAGAGTTAATACCATCAAATCCATAACAGACACAAACGGAAGGGTAGTCTCTGTGCAGGCTGATATTGGAGCAATTTTTTCAGGTTCTTTCTCTTCACTCTTCACTACATCATCACCTATTAATATTGAGGCTTGTTTAAATGCTTTAAGTCCAAAAATTTCTGCTAAGATGTCCACAAGCCTCATGAAGCAATTCACTGCTGAGAATGTAAAAATTGTTGTCTTTCAAATGAACCCCCTTGGTTCACGTGGTCGTGATGGCTTTACACATTCTCAATCATGGAGGCTCCCTAAAAGAGGTCAATGACACGTTCATATCACTTATCCCCAAGGTCAAGAATCCTAAAAAGGTGACTGAATACACACTCATTAGCCTTTGTAATGTCCTTTATAAGATAGTGTCCAAAACAATGGCTAATAGGCCAAAAGGTGTCCTTCCTGATATTGTGTCCATGAACCAAATCGCCTTTGTACCTAGGAGACTTATTTAGACAACATGTTAGTGGCATATGAGGTCCTTCACTCTATGAATACAAGGATAAAGGGTAGGAAAGGTTACATAGCTCTTAAATTGGATATGAGCAAGGCCTATGATAGAGTAGAATGGCAGTTTGTGGTGGCTTTGATGAAGAAGTTTGGTTTCCCTCAGCATTGGGTAACACTTGTCCAGACTTGTCTAAACTCAATGACTTATTCCATTCTTGTTAATGGTGAGTCTTAACAGAAATTCTCCCCGTCAAGGGGCATTCGACAGGGGGATTGCCTATCCCCATACTTATTTATACTTTGTGCTGAAGCCCTCACGGCTTTGCTGAAAACAACTGAGGTATGTAGCGAAATCACTAGTGCTCCTGTTGGAAGAGGACCTACACGTGTAAGTCACTTGTTTTTTACAAATGACAGCCTCATTTTTTGCCAATCAAAGGTTGAGGAGTTGACTAGATTGCTACGGATACAAGACTTGTATGAACAAGCTTCAGGATAGGCTCTAAATAAAGAAAAGTCTGCTGTTTTTTTCAGTAAAAATACCCAGCAAGGGGTCAAAAAACAGATTCTTCAATTAGCAGGAATAAAATCTACTGGGACTTTTGACAAGTACTTAGGGCTACCTGCTATGGTGGGGAGAGCAAAGGTTTCAACTTTTCACTCCCTCATAGACAGGACTTGGGCTCGAGTGGTTAACTAGAAAATGAAGCACTTATCAGTAGCTGGTAAGGAAATCCTTCTCAAGTCTGTGCTCCAAGCCATTCCAACTTACTCCATGGGGATTTTTCTCTTACCCATCTCTATTACCAGTAAACTAAACCAGCTTCTCAAGAAATTTTGGTGGGGTTATAATGAGGATTTTTCAAAAATACAATGGACCCCTTGGGAACAACTTAGCTCTGCCAAGGAGCTAGGGGGCTTAGGCTTCAGGGATTTTAGATGCTTTAATATAGCTTTGCTTTCCAAGCAAATGTGGAGGATTCTACAAGATCCTTCTTCACTCGTTGCTAAAGTCTTCAAACAGAAATATTTTTCACAGGTGGGTCTATTGGAGGCCAAGCTAGGATCTAGGCCATCATATGCCTGGAGAAGCTTTTATGAAGGTCTGCCCCTACTTAAAAAAGGACTTATGTGGAGGGTGGGGAATGGGCATAGCATCAACATATGGAAGGATAGTTGGGTCCCTTCCCTTCCAACTTTCTAGATCTCCTCAACTAGAGCTACCGACTGTTGGTGTGAAACTGTTAGTGACCTCATTGACACTAATCTGAAAATATGGAAGGAGGATCTCTTACAAGAACTATTCTCTAGTTAGGAAATTGAGGCTATTAGAGCCATCCCCATCAGTATAGGAGGCAGGGCAAACAAGCTAGTTTGGAAGCCCAACACTACTAGTCAGTACACAGTGAATAGTGGTTACCATACCCAGAGAAATTTGGAGACTGTGATAGAGGGAGAAACATCAAGAAAGCAAAGGAACAAAGCTGTGTGGAAGACTTTGTGGAAACTAAAAGTAGCCCCTGCAGTTAAGCTATTTTTGTGGAGAGCATGTAGTGAAGCTCTTCCAACTCTTGCAAACCTAAAGAGGAGGAAAATTGTGGAAGATAGTACTTGCCCAATTTGTAGAACTGACCCCGAGACTTTAGGCCAAGTTCTTTGGGGATGTACAGCCACTAGGGATGTATGGAATCAAGGTTGCATTAGAGTTCAGAAAATGTCATACCAAAGTGATATTTTCTTTAATGTGTGGATTACACTAGTGAAGCAGCTTGAGCCCAATGAGCTCGAAGAAGTGGCAGCCACACTAAGGGGAATATGGACTAGAAGGAATGAAGTTATGCATGGTAAAAGCCTCACTCACCCTACTGTACTCTCACAAAAAGCAAAAGCTGATATGGGTTTTTTCCAAGAGACAAACTACACCTCCCAGACTCCCCCAATGCAGTCTTCACAAAGGGTACTTAAATGGCTTAAACCAGTAGAGCGTTTTCTTAAAGTAAATTGGGATGCAACTTTAAATGTGGGTATAGGCAAGATTGGGATGGGTGTGATAATTAGAGATCATAATGGTCAGGTCATAGGGACACTTAGAGCTTCCCATTGGCTAAAAGGCAGTCCTTTTGATGCTGAAGCACATGGCCTTCTATTAGCAGCATTTTTTTGTAAAGAAATGGGGCTCAAGCAGGTCCTCTTGGAAGGTGACTCAAAACAAATGGTTGAATTGTTCAGGTTTCTAATTGGAGCATGGGAGGTTTGCTGATTGAAGATGCCCGAAAAGTGATGAATTCCTACAGCCAATGGACAGCTACGCACGCATACAGGGAGGCCAACAAGGCAGCTCACTTACTAGCAAAGTCTGCTTTAAATTTATCAGAGGATGTATATGATATTGAAGAATGTCCATTCGGCATTCAATCCATTGTAAACATTGAGATGTTGTAAGCTCTTTTATCAATGGAATTAGTCTTTCTATTTCAAAAAAAGAAAAGTTAGAATGTTTGGTTAAAGCAAAATCTATTGGGTTGGGATTTAATGGGTCTTCTTTTTTTATGGGCTCTTTTCTGATTGGGTACTTCTAAGTTTTCGCCAAGCAAATTTATTTCCAACAGAACATAAATCCTTTAAATAAATTAACTTATTTTGCTTCATTTTTTTACTTTCGAAAAAATAATTATTGACTTTTATATGTAAAAGTATAATGTCCTACAGAATTTAAAATTTGATGTCGTTGTTAAAACTGCATACCAACAATGGGAAATGCACTAAATTACTAAACTACCTCTTTAAAAAGTGCTTATTTTGAAAAGAATTATTTTATTTACAAGTCAGCTTGGAGAATATATCCTCCGCATTGCTTATATGATAATATTATGTTTACAAGATATTTGAATTTTATATTAATCTTGCAATTCAAATCATACCATGTCAACAACGTATAGAGTGTATGTTGCACATCGGCCTACAAATACAATTATTCTTTTGAAAACTTGTCAATTTTTAGCAACTCCTCACTCAGCTCGAATCAAAATAGCCCATATCAACAAACTAGCCACCAAACACAGCCCATATTAAAGTCCAAATAAAAAATAATAATATAACTTTTTAAGTATTAACTAAAGAAGCTTGCCGATAAATCATCAGTACCAATTTTATGAAACTTTGGTTTCGATTCTATCTTATTCATCAGTCCTTCAAATTCAACCAGTTCAATTTCAACTTGAGGAAGTGCTCTTTTCTGGTTCTCCTTGATGTTGGATGGTGCCGAGGGTGATAAGTCCATCCAAAAGCATTCGATAACAAGTAGATGCTATGACGAGTGATGCTAGAAAATTGAGTGAGGCCACCATGGAATCGGTCAATGGAATTGTAAAATCTTCCTCCCTAAAGTGGATTGGCTCCAGAGTTAAGAGCCAGGGGAAGCTTTACAGCAACAAAAAAGAAGAGTAAGATAAAAAGAAAAATTCTATTCATTTACCTTTTCTTCATCATCGACTTCTTTTGATGTAACATCAAACTGTCAGAAGATCAAGATGAAAATGGCAAGAAAAATGAGAAGAAGGAATGGTAAAGGATGTCAAATGCCAAGTTGAGATGATGTTAAGGCCAAGAAATGTCTTAGGAAACGATGATAATAAGACAGAGACTTATGAGCGGTGGAAGGAGATGGCTCAAATTAAAGAGGCAACTAATATTGACAGATTCCCACAGGAAACTTGGCATGGCTCCTAGCTAGGAAAGCAAGAGAAAGTCATATATTATAGTGTCTGGGTGGATATATAGCATATATAGGCAGGGGGAGGAACTACATTTCTTAAGATGTCCTTAATATAAACACAATTTGTCTGTTTGGGACTAAATTGACTAGGTTAAACCCTCTGAAAACCTATCACTATGGAAAGAGATAAAGCTAAGAGATAAGGCAAGAAAGAGATAAAGTAAAGACGTTGGCTCAGACACCTAAAAGGAAAAGGTATCACAAGTAAAGTTGGATTCTATCATTCCAAGGAAATAGCCTCTATATAAGGAGCAGCTTCCCCACAAATCTGTCAGGCTCTCTCCTTGTACTCTCTACCAAATCTCTAGAGGGACTCTCTTGAGACTAAATTCTCTCGTTGTATTGAGCGATATGTGAGGTCATGAGAGATGGTAAAATTACCAATCATAATGGATTTTTTCTCAAACTACTCGTAGACGTATGCTTTTATGTCGAACCACGTAAATTCTTGTGTCTTTCTTTTATTTATTTGTATTCGTTTATTTATTATTTATTTCATGGATGAATGCAAAGAACACCGAATTGAAGCTCGAATCACCAAAGTGGGTCGGGAATGATTATTTCTTCCTTTCCAGTCTGTTGTGCAATTTTTGGCATTAACATTGTCCTTCCAAAATTTTCAGAAATTTACTTAGTTAGTACTTAGTATCTTAAATTCCTTTTATTTTCTCAATATTTGTTTTTTCAATATTCTCGTTATGCGTCAGGCTCATATTCTCCTAAGAATTTGGTAGTGATCTTATCACTGCCTGAACTTATTGTTCATCAGTCAGGTTGTTTTCTGCCGACTTAAGTTCGTGGATCATGGTCGACATATCCCCAAGATGCTACTTCATCATGTGGTCAGAGCGCATCTTATAGTAGTCAAACCTCATGGTTAATCCACGCAACTTAGTGGCTGAAGTTCCACCAAACTTCAATTTCAAAGCCTCCCACATGCATTGGGCAGTGTCATAAATGTCGAACTCACACATTAGATCATTGTGTATGCCGCTTAACATTATTATGCGCTCGCACCAATTTTTCTTAGCCCATTGAGTATAGGCTATATGATCTATCTTGTGTTGTTTCGAGACCCCTTCCCCGGGCACAGTAAAGGAGTGAGATAAGGTCTCCATAACCTCTTGCTCATCTAAGACATATTGGATCTTACGATGACAAATGTCGTAGTTCTCCTCATCCAATTTCTACTTTTTGTTTAAATCGGCAACTATACTATTAGATGTCATTTCACTACAATACGCAAAAAATGGATATTACACACACACCTAAGAAATCTACTGCGTCCATCCAAGTTAGAAAAAGAATAATTTAGACATGTAGCAAGATTGAAAAATCACTAGACTTCAGAATCATCTCTTGCACCACAATATCCAATTATTAAATTTCTAACTTAATTCTCGTGCAAATTTAAGACAAATATGAGAGATTTAATAATCATAAACCTCAACCCTACTCCCATTATCTTAAGTAGTCACCTAGTCCTAGTCACGTGTAAAGACAGATCTTACTAAAATCGGAGTAATCTTTTGGGCAAGTCTACAAGATCAACTACTCCAACCACAACAACCTATTGGGCCAGTCTACAAAGATGGTTCATATAAGACCATTACAGTCCATTTTTCTTGTTCCATCAGTGCATTTACAGTTCTTACTGGGGCCACCATGGTCTTTTGGCTATACAGTGCATTTACAGTTCTTACTGTGGTCACTGCAATTCCTTCAGCCTCTCATTTACAATGACAATTCTAACTAAGACTACTTAGTGGAAATTTTTCTATTTTATCATTAAAAAAAAATGAAGACTAATGTCTAAACATTCAAGCCTAACATTCATAGATGATAAAAAAGTCACATATCCACATGTTCAATTCACACATATATGTAATCACAATTAATCTAAAAAATTAAATAAAAGATCCCATGTAATATAACATTTTGGAAAAAAAATAGCATGGATTTAACCATATATTCACATGTAATCACATTTAATCTAAAATATTAAATAAAAGATCACATGTAATATAACAATATATCTAAGCATATATTAAATCATGCAATTTTTTTTTTATAATACAAAATGAATGTATAAATACATTAAAGCCCCTACCTAAACCAAAGGAAAGTCGCAAGCCAGTGGTGCGCCCCACTAGGTTTAGTAGGTGGTCCAAAGTTCAAACCCCAAGTGTGCCACTTTTTGTCTCCTTTTATTTGTGTTAAAAAAAATGGGCTTAAACAGTGCTGGGCTGCAAAAATGGCCCTTTGTTTTTTTATTTATTTATAAAACAACGGGTCGAAGGGCCCAAGCCCAACCCAAATGACTTCAGTCATCTTCAAGGTCTCAGTAGGGCACTATTCACGTGAACAATGCTGCTCCTTGCAGCAAGGCACTTGCCGCCACTGTCTTAACCACAGAAAACTGTGGACAGCCTCAGTCGATGTTTTCCGCACCTTGAGCTGTCGAGAGACGACAGTTATCGGAAAACAGTTGGGGCCGCACCACCTCTTTGGTGAGCGCAGCATCACTATGGTGCGTGCAACGCCATTGTGGTGCGTGTAGCACCACTGAGGTGGGTGGCGCAACACCGTGCATGCTGCTCGTTGCACCAGAGGGGTGTGCATAGCACCTTGCTTGGTGCATGCTGCAAAAACAACCTCTTTGCATAGCCTACTGTCTACCATGGACTTTTAACAAGGCCATGCTAGAAAAACAGTGTTGGAGACTTCTCAAACAACCTCATTCTTTGGTGTCTAAAGTCATGACAGATAAGTATTTTGAGCATGGGGATTTGTTGAATGCAAGGATTGGGAGTGGACCTTCTTTTATTTGGAGAAGCCTGTTGTCTGCCATGGATTTAAATAAAGATGGTTTGCTATGGAGAGTTGTCAGGGGGGATAAGATCAAAGTTAAAATGTTTCTATGGAAGTTAGGCTAAGACATCTTGCCTACTAGGGTGAATCTGGATAGTCTATGTCCAATTTGTGGAAGGGAAGATGGGACTTCTTTACACATTGTATGGAGTTGCCCTGCGGCATCAAATGTTTGGTCTAAAATTGGTAGTCCAGTGTAGAAATGGGGGTGCCATGAAGTCAGATTTATGGAATTGTGGCAAAAGTTAAATGAACTATGATGTCTAGAAGATTTAGGTGTTGTGGCTTACGGTATGAGAATACTCTGGTTGAGAAGAAATTCACTCCTCTTTGAAGACATATTTGAGCATCCAAGAATAATTATGTAGAAGGCCAGACAATGTCAACAGGAATTTAGTGATGCACAGGAACAAGTCAATGCTAAAAGGCATCAACATGCATCTGCTTGAGCTGTCAGTCAGTGGAAAACACCAAATGCTTTCATGTACAAGGCCAATTGGGATGTGGCACTGGATTTACAAAAAAAGAAGATTGGCTTGGGGATCATAGTTAGGAATAGTGAGGGGGAATTGTCTGGCTGTGTTGTGCTCAACATTGAATGGTTTGACACAACTAGTAATTGCAGAGGCTCTGGCCTTAAGGAAGGCTTGTGATTTTTATGTTGATTCAGGACTATCACAAGTTATCTTTGAAGGGGATTGTCAATTGGTGGTCAAACATGTCAATTGTAAGGAGGAGATAGACACCAGCTATGGCAGTATCATTGCAGACATTCGAAGTTTGCTGTCTGAGAGGCCACCCTGGAGCATTTGTTTTACCTACAGAGAATCTAATTCTATAGCACACATGTTAGCAAAGTTAGCTTTGTCTTTAACTAAGGATCGAGTTTGGATTGAGGAAGTCCTTATCAAGTAGAGAGTTTTGTAATGGCTAAAAAATTTTGTAATGACTCTAAGTTTATTGAATGAATGACAATGTCAATAGTTTGATTCAAAAAAAAGTATATATATATATATAAGTATAACTATATATAAGTTTATTATATATGCAATAGTATATAACTATATAGTAGTATATAATTATATAGTTGTATATATAAGTATAATATATTGTAGTATATAAGTATTAGTATAAATACAAGTATATAATAATTAAGTATAAGTATTATATGAGTAGTATAAGTATATATATAAGTAGTATAAGTATATATAGTATAAATACTATATTATATAACAAATATAATAATAACTAACACAAATAACTTTTTATCGTTGGAACGGTATTCATAAGACATTCGAACGGATAAAATATTTATGGAAAACATTCGAACGTAATAACTACCTGTTCGAATGGTAAAAAATAAATATTGGCCATCATGTCCAGACCTAGCTTGCACCGTTAGAATGTTAAAATCAATCTCTCCGTCGCACGAGTGCCAACTTGCTACCAAACGCCACCGTCAAAGCCACCATCCACCACCACTATCTAACCCACAACAGGTATGTCATCTCCCCAACATTTTTACCGATTATTTTCTCCTTATAACTTGCTTTAAATGAAAAAAAAAAAAAAAACCTCATTTTCAATCCCGTAGTTGGCTAGAAATGTAGGACGAGATGGCTTTATGGTCATCATGACCTCTCATTACTGTTGTGGGAGAAAAACCGAAAGAAATACACCGATTCCTTTCGGGTTTGGCAATGGCTGAGTTGACTTAGCCATTACTAAGCTCAAACCAATAATCGTAATCCGAACGTATCTTAGACGTTCGAACACCATATGAATGGTGAACGTTCGAACCAATATTATACTGTTCGAACGACAACCTATTATCGTTCGAACCCACTATATAACCGTTGGAACATGTTGTTAAGCATTAGAACGGTAAATTTCTAATTTTAATGTGTTTATAAAGTTGAATAGATAATGTAACATAAATTATATTGTTATATATATAATTACCTTGATCTAATTATAATTATTATATTTTGTAATCATTATCCTTAATTTTATAAATTAAATTTAGCGTCATTCCAATGGCTTCTCGGGAAAAGAAGCAGACCACGTCAGGGCAATCCTCTAGCAAAGAAGTCCGAGAGATGACTGTTTTCTTGGAGCGGTAGGTGAAAACCAATGATTTTAAGGATCTTTTATGGGAGAGACATTCTTTGGAATCTGTCTTTCTCGATCATGGTTGGAAACCGATCATCGACCAGAAGGACGAAGGGACGGACAAGATCGTTGCCTACATCAATACTGTATCTGAGTTCTATAGAGAACTTGGCCTTGCCAGCCAGGATGATGACGCATACACCTTCTCCATCCAAGGCGTCTCAATACGATTTTCAGTTGATGCAGTTGTCAATTTTCTTAGTATCCCTTGATTGCCCACTGTATATCCTAACGTGGTGCCTAGGGAGTCTACACTTGCAGGCGATGGTGAGGCTGCTGAGGAAGAGGATACTGTTCTAGTAGATGAGATCGATGGCTTGCTGATCATGAGATTCGTTAGTTGGTCGTGGGTCTAGATGCTCTTTCTTGTAATGGGAGCAAGAGCATCAAACAAGTGGACTTATCCAGTTTTTTTAAGATCATGAACATTATAATAGCCAACAACATCGATCCGTGACTACACAAGACTGAGGTTAGCATGGACCGGGCATGATTTATGCTATCGGTCGCTCGTGGGGTGCCTATCGACCTAGTGAGATATATATTCATTAGGATTCGATCAGAGGCCACCTATATTACGACAGATATATTGCCGTTTGGAATCCTGCTCACATGATTTCTTTTAGCGAATGGAGTCAAGCCAGATGCGTTTGAGCGTGTTTGGGAGCTGATTGGACCGATTAACTCCATGACCATGTCTCGTAGCACGGGACACTCCAGATTTCATATATGTGCAACACTACAGAGGCGGTCAACACTCAGGGAGATGCAAGAGCATATTAGGTGAGACATCTATATTGGGTGCATCATGCACTGCTACTCATGATGAGATTGTAGATATCGTGTAACGCCCCAGTCTCGTACGGGTCGGAGAGTTACTTCCTAACACTTAAACTCACATTTCAACAATATAAAAATAGACTCCAAATTCTCAATATCATAAAGAAAAATTTGATTCAAGCCACTATACATACATCATCTCACCCAAAGCCTCAAAATCTTGATCCTCAGCTGAACCATCAAAATATCTGAAAATAATTGTGGAGATAAGGGGTGAGTTATCAACAACTCAGTAAGCAGAGAGCATATACTAGCATGTAAATATGAGCATTTATAAAATTTGATATGCAGAACAAGACATTTACTTTTAGAATCCAAAAACAAAACAACATATTTTCTTTCAGAATGTATAAACAAAACTTGTTACAAAACATCAGAGCGAAATTTTCAGAAAAACAAACTTGTTCCTAAAAAGAAAGTCCTTTGGCATATCCAAACTGAAACATTATATTCATATCATCTCATAGCATCACATCGGGAAAAATATCATGTTTAACCCCCTGTGGTAGGGTTATAAACCATCATTATACCCGTGGCTGGGCCATATTCCATGTTTCACCCATGTGGTAGGGTTATAAACCACCATTATACCCGTGGCTGGGCCTTAACAGAAATAGAACGGAACATCATCGGAACCAGATCACATTCAAATACAGAATCAGAACTTCATGCCAAGGTTTTCAGATGACACATCATATCAAAACAAAATACTGAATAGCTTCAGATCATTTCACATGTTCGAAATAAACAGAATCCAAAACATCTTCATTTATTCATAACAAAAACTTTAGATTTTCATATTCGCTCCTTTTGCATAGTTCAGAAACAGAATGCATAAAATTAGCTCATGTCTACACCAGTCATGACAGAAAATAATTTCTCTTATGTAGAATTTATGCATATGCAGAACAAACATTTTATGTCGTTTCATATTTCTTTTCAAACAAACATGCATATTTTCAAAGTCGACCTCATTTCATTTCTTTTATGCAAAACTAGTATATGAACCCCGCTTACCTGGACAACTTAGGTTTTCAGAATTTTCCTCAAAAAGGTCGAGTCGACTATAAATCGTCACCTGTAAAAATAATCACACAATTTTCGTAAGTTTTCAATTAATCACGGATTTCGATATTTAAGCCTAAACTTCTAAAATAACCTATTTTAATATCTCAAAACTTAAAACCCTCATAATCCCAAAATATATCAGCACTTTTTAAAAATCACCAACATCCACCATGACCAACATCACACTCAAAACACCAATATTTAAACCCGAAACCGCCAACAAATTTCAAAGCATAAACCAATCTCACACAAACAATTCCATCATCCAATCCAACCGACCCCCTTACTCCTCGGACTCAATCCGGCACAACCAACAAATTCACAGTAAATATGAATTAGCGCAAAAATACATTTAAATCTCAAAAGTTCTTTGGGAAAAAAACTTACAATGCTATAATATAATTTTTGAAAGATCACAGAGGTGCTAGAAGCGGCAACGCAACAACAAAATAGTGCGAAATGCACTGTGGCCGTGGGTCTCAAAAACTCACTTTTGAACGGGTGTAAACGAAGACCCGAGATTGATAGGGTAGAGCTTAGGGATGTCGGTCAAGCTAGTGGTGGTGGTGGTTAGCCGTGGGTGGCGGCGTGGGCGGCGGTTTAAGGCCAAAATGCTCAAATCGGAGATGGAGATAGATGGGCTTCACCGGTGACAGATCGGAGCCAAGGATGGGTGCATTAGGTTGCAAGAAGGTCGATGATGATGTGGTGAGAAGATGGTGGCCGGAGGTGGCGCGACGGCGGCGTAGCGGCGCAAGGAGTGCCGTGGCTTGGTGTGGTGCGTGGGGGCTAACGGCGGCGCGAGGAGGACTGAAATTACAGGGAGGTGGTCACCGGTCGAAGGGGAGGTGAGAGGGAGGGGCGGTGTCGGTCACCGCCGGCGCACGGCGGCGGGCTGGGAGACGACACACGGATGGAGAGAAGAGAGAGGGAGAGACGTGCGGCGTGCGGGAGAGGAGATGAGAAAAAGAAAAGAAAAAAGAAAGAAAAGAAAAGAAAAAAAGGAAAAGGGAAAAAAAAAAAAAAAAGAGGGAAAGAAATGGGTTCCAATCCTCACATCTTGGGTCACAAAAAATATCAAACGAAAACGATTTTAAAACAGCAAGTGAAATAAAATAATTCAAACGTAGTGATTAAAAATAAAATAAATAATTAAATCCAACAAGAAGTTAATTTAATATGAAAAGAAAATTAAATGCGTAACAATAATTAATATTAAGGAAACATGTCAAACTTAATTTTCACAAATTAAAAATCATAAAAATATAAATCCGCTAAAATCTGAAAATTTAAAACAACATAATCAAATTTTAAATTAATAACAAATAATCCTTCAAATAAAAAAAAATACACTAAAAAAATACGGGGTCATGCAGAGATGCGCACACAGACATCAGATATTATTGTTGCAGTCTGGGTCGCCCTCGCAAAGACTGAGTCGAAGCTCATGTCTCGAGTGATAGATATTGAGACACGCTTTGCTGGAGTCGAGGCGATGCTACACGATCTGGGCAGTAGTGTATCTTTTATTTGTTTTTTTTTTTTTTTTGGTTTTTTGTATGGACAATCATGACTATTTGTATTTTGTATAATTAATTTAAATATTCAAATAGTCATACATTACATTCCCACCATAAATTATAATTTTGGGATGCAATTAATGTATGGTTTTTATTTTTAGTATTTGCTAGCTCGTTTATTGTTAATTACGTTTTTCTTTTTTCATTTTACTTACCGTTCACGATAATATAAAAAATGACACTATCTTTAAAGTAATATTTATTTATCTAAAAATCTTATTTAACATAAAAGAAATCACTAAAATATTTTTAAATTAATTACATAAAATTAATTTATGAATTCTTAAATATTTTATGTTCCATTTGAATAGGTTTAAAAAAATTCCCGCCAATTTTAATTTAAGTTCCCACCAAACCATACGTTCGAATGCGTAAATGTGATGTTCGAGCGAAATATGTATCATTCAAACAATCTTGCAACCTTCCCTTTAGATTTTCCTACCAAATCTCTCTTGTTCGAACAAACAAATTGCAGGTCGAAGGGTTTTGAACTTTTCCCGGCAAAATAAATTACTTCACCATCAAGATTATTATTCGAACAGATTATAAATCATTCGAACAAATATTAATTCCCTATTCGAACTGATTTTTTGCCATCCGAACAGTTTTGACTTTTTGAGATGACCTAATTTGTCACAGAAGATCTAGTTCGAACAGATATTTAACAGTTCGAACGGGTTTATAATGCCATCCACATTTTGAGATGAAATACAATAATTACTTTTAGAGACAAAATTTAGTTCATTCCTAAACAATTTTGTTCCTAAAACTAAAATTTGTTTTAGTGAGTAGAATCAGTTATATATTGAGCTTTCATGTACTTGTAAGACCGACTTAATTTATTAATATAATCATAGGGGTAGAAATTATAAACTTGTTTTGAGGCTATAAACTTTTGTAATTAATTCACTCTCTCTCTCTGATCTGCCCAACTCTACTTTACTTTTCTAACAACCAGGTTACCACTTACAGTACTGCGCATCTTAATTAATTTCCGTATATAACTTTCATAATTTTTCATTATTTGGACGTGCTTCGTTAAATTAATTAGGCAACTAGGGCTTAACATCAACAATACAATTTCAAACTTCACGAACTAAATTTCCATTTATTTCGCGGGAACCAAACATAACAAGTATCGAGAGAGAGTTATGGCAGTAGGGTGTGAGGAAGTTATGTAGAATTCTTGGCGTTCATTGGGAAATTCGGATTCTGTTGAGGGCATGTTTGGGAATAAGATGAGATGAAAATTTTATAAATAATAGTAAGATGATTTGTGAATAATAGTGATCAGATAGTTTAAGTTAAGTATTTATTGAGATTTTGAAAAATGAGAGAGAAAAATTGAATAAAAAATACTATAAAATTAAAATATTTTTAAAATATTATTTTTGGTTTTGAGATTTAAAAAAGTTGAATTATTTTTTATTTTTTATTTGAAAGTTTAAGAAAATTGTAATGATTTGTTTGAAAATGTTGTAATGATTACTTTGAAAATGTTTGTGCTTGAACGATGTTTAGAAAGGAAATGGGATAGGATAACATGAAAAACTTTCCAAACATCCCCCGAGTGTTCGAGTAGTGCAGCTTCTTCTTGTACTCATCATTTGAAGTTATGGCGGGGCAGTCAATTTGGTAATGTTCAATCATAATTAGGGGTGAATTCGGTCCGATCCGGTCGGTCCATAAGGGGTTTTATGGACCAGACTGGACCCCTTTGGTCTAGGGTTTTCCCACCTTGGACTAGGGCTGTGCATAATGGGCCGTAAGTCTGACCCGTCCGAATGAACCAACCTCCTCAACCCGTGAAAGACGGGTTCATAGGGTCATTTGTTTGAAATCGGGTTTTAATCAAAACAACCCATCGAAACCGATTCAGTTCACGAAAACAACGAAAACACTCTCCTCTCCGCTACGGAAACCCTAGTCAGTGTCGCCATTCTCAGTCGCCGTCGCCGATCGCAGAGGTCATCGCAGACGGGTGTGTTCTCTCTCTCTCTGTCTTGTTCTAACTTGGAGCTTTGTTTGGTGCTCTGTGTGTGCGTGCGTGTGTTTGATGGGTAAGCAAGGGAAACAGATTTACACTCTGTCTCTGCCAATCAAACCCTCCCTTGGGCTCGGAATCTACATGTTTGATCCCAATCAGAAAATGGTTACCCCGAAATGTGATTTGGCTTATTATCTTGATTTGGGTATATTCGTGAAAAAAAAAAAAAAACACTGGTATTGTTGGTAATCGTTTGAAGGGATATTTTGAAGGGATACATGTTGTTATATCCATTATCATAAATATGGTTTGGTAACTGTACAGACATTGGGTCTAAAAATGGTGGTAAGGTGAGTTTTAAATTGAAAGCATCGTGCATTTTGTATTGTCAACATTGGATTCATGTAAGAATATGATAGAAATGATGGACTCATGAGTTCAACTCCCATTTGATGAGTGTACCATGATGTAGTAAATAACCAATATCTGTAGAAAAGAACATTAATGAAGTCTGCCAAGCTTAAGCAGAGAAACTACTTGAAGTGGAGGACAGATGTTGTTTTTGCAATTCAGGGCAAGAATCTGGTCAGAGCTTCGATAATTAGAGATTTGAAAAATAAATTGGATAATTAATGTAGATGACAGAGATTTGGTTAGTCATTAGTGGAGTTTTAGTCATTAGTGGAGATTTGGTTAGTCATTAGTGGACAATTAACAACTAAAAATAAACTATTTGTTGCTAAATGTGTTGTGGTTTTGTTGGAGAATGTATGTAACCCAGATTAAGCTAGCTAGAGAGTATGAAAATGACTATTTCTTATCAAAATGAAACCATTTTCTTCCCAATTAAATAACTCGTTATTGTAGAGGTGAAATGGGCCACTTAGACTCCACAATAGCTAGGTAACGTTTTAGAATTTAAAGGAGGCATAGTAACTGTATAATTAACCCAATAGATTAAGGTTGAGAGATCCAATACCCATTGATCTTCGTGCCTCCTTGGATAATATTGAAAGTTTTGAGGCGGAATTGGGTAATAAACTTATTTGTTATTTACATGTTTATTAAACTTTTTCATAATGTTTATTTTTATATCATTTAATAATTATTGTGTATTTTTTTAGAATTGGATCCAAAATCAAGTTTTACTTACGTTGACGAGAAGTAACTCAAGACTTATGGTCTACATGATGGTATGATTTTCATTTTCACTCCTTTGTTATAGAAACTAAACCACTTTGTGTTGCCTTGAATTATTTGATGTGCTATTATTATTTGATGTGCTACATGATGGTATGGTTCTCTTGTTTCTGATGTGCAGGTATACCATTTTTTTTTTGGTTCCTCACAAGAGTGGCATTTGTTTGTAGACCAATACATGTTTGTCTTTAGGTATAGTTTTGCAATAGCTCTTACTTTGGCTACCACATGAATATGTATTGGATAATTGAAATTTGTTTACTTCATTAGATTTCATTATGCACTGAGTGAACATGTTTACTCATCTTTGTAAGGAGCTGAGATCTCTTGGCACCAAATTTTAGGATTTTGATTCACTAATTCAATGCAATACTCACAGGCCGATGTTAGTGAACATGCTAAATCACTTGGTCCCAAGGGATCAGACCCCCCATAAGGCAGCCATCATAGGAGACACGATTGGAGATCCTCTCAAGGACACCTCTGGTCCTTCACTCAACATCATTATCAAGCTCATGGCAGTGTTGAATTGAGTTGTAATTGATACTTTGGACTAATTTAGATATTTTTGTAATAGATAGTTTTATATGATATCAAGCTCATGGCAGTGTTGAATTGAGTTTTGTAATAGATACTTTGGACTAATTTAGATATTTTTGTAATAGATAGTTTTATAAGTTCATATAGCTGTTTAAAAAAAAAAACCCGAAACCCGACCCCACCCGTACAGTAGCGGGTCGGGCCGGGTCAGTTTGGCGCATGAACAATAATGGGTCGGGTCGGACCGGGTCCAGACCCGGTGGGAGTTGATCGGGTTGCAGCCCTACCTTGGACCATACCAAATGGTCCATTTCGGTCTGATCGGTCCGACCCAAGCCCAAAATGGGCCAATCCTAACTTTAGTGTTTTTCGACCCAATACCAAATTTTTTTTGGCCCACTAACATTTTATCCAATTTTAAGTTAAAAAATACTAAAAAAGAATTTGAAAGGAAAAGAAAATTAATGATAAAAGAAAAATAGTCTATATATAAAAAAAAATTGAGATAAAGAAATTTTAAAAAATCTCTAATCAGGAATCATCTAAATTTCAAATTCCGAATTAAAAAAAGGAAAGCAAAAGAAAAAAAAATCAATAAAGACAACTAGCTATAACACAAACTCCAAGTCTCCAACTCCAAGAGTCTGAATAAAAGAAAAAAAATTAAAAAAACCAAAATAAGTAAAGTAAATGACACAAGAGTTATTATAATTTACAATAAAAAGGCTTCTAGCCATTACCCACCTACTAATAAAGATATTATAAATTATAAATTATAACTCATAATAATATCGAATAACTAATATCGAGAAATACTTTTTATCTCGAAAATGTGTTTTGAATGATTTTTTTTTTATTTAATGATAAAAAAAATATTTTTTAATATTATTATAAATTTTTTATTTTTTTAAAAAATATTTATAATGATTAAAAATATATATAAAAAAATAAAATAACCTATTTGAAATGTTTATCCGGGTTGGGTAGCAATGGTCAACTAATGTCACATGGTTCCATTTCCCAGTAATCAATGTACTTGTAAGTCCTGTCAGAAGAACACCGTTCTTACCGCAGCATTGAGGAATACTGGAGCATATTCAATGCAAAGGCTGTACCAATAACTGGAAATAGGAAGAAGCAAAGTCAGAATAACATGTACATCTATAAAGTCTACCAATGCAAGCTGTATAGTTTTTCTTCTTCTTAGTATGCTCTACATGAAGCAAATTAAAAAAAAAAAAAAAAAGACTTAATGGCATGCCGTACCTTTTTACCAGGTATCTATTATCTAAGTTGGATTATGATTTTAATTAATTACTTCATTCATGATCACCATACATATAGTTTCATATAGACTTAATAATTTAGTACTACACTACTTAAAGCCAGTGGAGTTGCTGCAAATAGGTCGAACATGAATTCATATTATTGAAAATAAATACTTAAAGCCAGCTGGGGGACAAAAATACATATCTGGAGATTCTGGACTAAGTTCTACTACACTCAATAATACCAAGCTACCCACGAAACAAGAGACATAGGCATCTAATGCAAAACAACCAACATAGCCGCTTTGAGCAGCTAGGTGAACCTGTAAAAGTGAGGCAACTTTACTGCCCAATTTAATCCCCACCAATTACCAAAAACAATGGATAATGGTTAGATTAATAAAGTACTATATAAATATATGGCTAGTATATTTAATTTATTCGAAACTTCGTGCAAGAATCATGCATGGGGTGATCATGAAGATCAGGTGACGTTCTGATAAGAGAAACCAGACCCATTCTAAAGCTGCCTCTAATAGATTCATCCCACAATATATATATATATATATATATATATATATATAACAGAAAAACAAAAGAAAATGAGAATATACTAAACCGCGAAACCATCGGTCTATACCTTAGGGTAGGGGATGGAGACTCGGAGAGGGTAGGGAAAAGTAGGGACTGCAAGTCTGCGACAAAGGGGCATGAGACGCGGAGAAGGCAGGGGCTGCGATGGAGGGGCTGGAGAGGGGAGGGGATGCGACGAAGTCACAGAGAGGCTGGAGAGGGGGGATGCGACAGAGGGCTAGGGATTTCTGAGAAGAGAAGAGAAACAGAGATCAGAGAAGTGAAAAATTAAAATGGGGAATTAGGGATCGAGATTCGGGGGAGGGGGAATAAAAAGTATCGCGCCGTTTGGATTGAATTGGACCGAAACGACGTCGTTTCAACAAGCAGTTTATTTAAAAAATAAATAAAAAAATTGAGTTGCGGCAACTCAGTTTCAATTTTGCTCTCTCAGTGGACTTGGATGGTGTCGTTTAGATCCAATTCTATACTAAACAGCGCCAGCGCCGTCCTTGATTCTTGAATGAGGTACTTTTTTAGCTTGTGATTCTTTTATTTTTTTGACACATAAATTAATAAAAAAAATATTTAAAGTAGTAAAATTAAAATTAAGTAAACTATTTAATGTGGATTATTTAATTAAGTCATTAAAAATAATTATATTAATGATGTTAATTGTTAATTTGTTACTAATTTAGAGTATGTTAATGTATTATAATAATTGTCAATATATTAAAATTTTTAGTTTTTACATTTGTATATGATTAATAAATAATTGTATTAGGTATTTGATAAAAATTTATCTAATAAATTAGAACTTTAATTAAATGTATAGGTTAGTAATTAGTTAAAGATGAATTGATAACAAATTAGTTAATTGATATTCATATAGATTTGGGAGAGCTACTCACGTATGGATAGCAGTGTTTTAAATACCGTACCATATCGGGAGGTACAGTCGAAATATGATGTACTGGCCACTGGTTTGGTACATGTATTGCATATATTTCGTACCAATCTAAATACTGACCATACCGGCCTATATTTCGGCCTGTACCGACCTGTATTTCGGCCCGTACCGATTGATATTTCGGCCTTTAATTTTTTTTTTTTTTCAAACTACAAACTCATTTTTTGACCCTCAATTCATATTAGGTTATTTATAATTTATATATATATATATATATATGTATTTATATATAATTTATTCATATATCTTAAAACAAGAGTAATGCTACTCATCATCCTAACTTCTATCATCCTCTCATCATCCTATGATGTGTCATTAGATGATTGAAAATTATTTATTATATTTCATTTATAAACCTATCATCTAATGTCACATTATAGGATGATGGAAATATGATAAAAGTTAGAATGACGAATAGATTTTTTCTATTCAAAATATTGATGGAGAGGGGGTGAGGGACTCTGCAGAGAGGAGAGGAGTGAGAGGATCTGAGTTTGTGATTTTGTGGTCAATAATTAGAGCATTGGCAATGGACTGGCCAAATACCAATGCAAGTCTAAATTTTAGCTATATGGGAGAAAAAGCCTCCACATTGGACTAGCCAATAGTCTAAAGTTCAAGACTTCAGCTACAATAATTCTTGGGTGCTCTCCATTGTTGGCGAGTTATTCTTCACCCTCCATCATAATATTTTATTATTTTGACCAGCATCCCTCTCTCTCTTTCCCTCGTTCATTTCTCTCTCTTCAACCTGCAAGCAACCTCGCACTCTTCTCTCCCTCGCTCTTCTTCAACTCGCAAGCTTCCTCGTTCGTCCCTCTTCTCTTGGTCGGTCATCTTCTTCCAGGCCAAACGGTAAGTCTCTTCCTCGCTCTTCTCTCCCTCTTCTCTTTGCATTTTGCTCCAAGTCACATTATTTATTTTACTGATTGCGAATATTGATAGAGTAGATACATTATTTTTACAAAGCATGAAGATCTAGGAAATATATGAATTGTATTTATAAAAAAAAAATTAAAAAATTAAAAATTTATATAATATTATATTATTATTTTTACTTTATGATGGCTAGTCTAATATAGACTCACCTAATCAAAAGTTGATAATATAGTCAAAAATTGATATTCTAACCAAATTTTAGATTGAGAGCATTGAAGTCTAAAATTTAGCTAGAATCTTAACTTTTAGTTATAATATTAATTTTTGACTAAATGAGTCTACATTGGACTAGCTATCTTAAAGTTAAAATAATAATATAATATTATATATATTTTTTAATTTTTTTTTTACAAATTCAATTCATATATTTCCTAGATCTTCATGCTTTGTAAAAATAATGTATCTACTTTATCAATATTCGCAATCAGTATAATAAATAATGTGCATGCCTTGCATGTTTTACCATTCAAAGAGAGAGGGAGGTGATGAAATAATAAAATATTACTTTTCATTGTGAATAGTAGTTAATATTTTTGGAGAGGACTTAAGATTTACAGTAGCTCAAGTCTTAAATTTTAGACTTTTGACTAGTCCAATATGAAAATTTTTTCTCATATCTAACTAAAATTTAGATTTACATTAATATTTAGTTAGTCCATTGACAATACTCTGACAATGGTTAGGCCACCAGTAATGCTAAAGGTGTTTCTAGACTTTGAACAGTGACCGGATAGAAGTTTTTTCCAAATTAAAACCGTAGCGGGCAGACAAAAGATGGGGACGTGGGAGGGAAATTAAAAGCTGCAGAGGAGAGGAATTAAAGGACAAAAACCTTCAATTGGGGACCGCTGGTCCCAGTTTTCCACGAAATGTAATTTAAGGACACCAACTAACGAAATGGAGTCGTTTTATGTACGTCTATAACAATGATCCGCTACTGTTTTAAGATTATTAGTTAGGAGGGTCCACAATATGAAAGGTGCATCCTTGATTTGACTACCGTACTTTCAAGTGTGTTAGAACAAAAGCAGACATATATGGCCAGCTCTACTTATATATAAGAATCAAATAGGGAATTTCTGTTCACCCGTTTAATTTATAAGTACATGACAGTGGATAGATTTGGTCGTCATTGAATGTAACAAAGGGAGCTAATTAATTGAGATATAAGGTCTCATTCAGTTATACAGAGTACATCCAGATAAAAATTAAAAATTTAATAATATATTATTTTTTTAATATTATTTTTATTTTAAAATTTTAAAAATTAAATTATTTATTATATTTTATTTAAAAATTTAAGAAAATTATAATAATAAGATGAAATGGTTTGAATTCATGTGTAACCAAATCAGATCTAAAACACAACAAAAAAATGAAAATGAAGAAATTGCAAGCCATGATCTTACAACATAACTTGAGCATTCTTTTATGATCAGGGCAAGAGCCGAAGATCAAGAATGATCTTGTGCTTTTTTCTTTCAAGAATAGGCCGTACGTACGTCTTTCTTAATTAAATTCTTAGCATTGATCACTGTCACGAAAAAATATACTCATGTGCTTGCCTACTATATACATTGCAGGCCACAGCAATAAATTCAGCAACATATCTCTCTCATACTCATAGCTCTTTAAATAACTGATCCAAAGAGCATTAATATTAGTTTCATCAAAGTTATCTCTAAAATTTGATAAAAAGTACATAATTTCTATAAATCCAAAATTTTCCTAACCATAACTCCACATTGAATTAGTTATTGAATTCATCAAAATAATAATATAATATTATTTTTTTAATAAAAATATTTTTATTTTTTTCATATTTTATAATTACACTAATCATATGTTGATTAATAATTTAATTTGATTCTTAAATTATTATTACAAGACGGTTGGAAATTAGACGTGAATAAAAAAGACATTTGGAGATTAAAAGTGAATAAAAAATAGATTTGATGAATGAATAGTAGACCTTCAAATTTGAAGAAACCTGTAGATTTACTGTAACTCAAACTTTCACATTTATCTATTTGACTAATCCAATGCAGCTCTATTTTGATGAAATTCATCAAATTTTACATTTGACTAGGCTTTTGATGAAGTCAATGCTAATGCTTAACAACCTAATTTCTTAGACAGCTTTGCATTTGAGCTTTTTACCTTTATAGCTACGATTTGTTGTTGTTATGATCTCTATGATTTTTTTAATCAAATTGCATGCATGCAGATCTCTCCCAGGCCAGCTATTTGGTAGCTCAGAATTAGGGCCGTAAATGAATCAGTCTATTCGATAGCATGCTTGGTATTCGTTATGTTAAATTCGAATCGAACTCGACTCTTGAAAAAAAAGCTTATTTGTAAAAGTAGATACCCGCTCGAATTGTAAATGATACATTTCCGACAAAACTCGACTCGACTCGACTAGGTTAAGGCTCGCTTGTTTATGCTTGAGTCGACTCGTTAGCCAGACTCGATTAAAACTCATTCATATATTGATAAATATATACATACACCTATGTGTATATACACACACACACACATATATATATATGTAATAACTAATAATATAAGCATACCACTTTTATAATTAAATATATAATATATAATCTAATTACTTATGTCTATATAGTGAATATACTTCATAACTATATTTTATAGTTTGTATAATAAATAGTAGATAAAATTTAATAATTTTATATACTAGTACGTGGGAACTATATATGAAATAGATATATGCTATCATAATAAGTGTATGTATTAATAATATATGTAGACATATAATATATTGTTATTTTGGATAAATATCAACTAGTTAGATATTAATTATTTATAAATTTTTTAAAATCTAATAATTCAATTGAGGTTCTACTTGTTAGTTGTATAAATTCAATATTAGATTTTTATTTATTTATTTATTAAATCTTATTTAAAAAAATACACAGTTCAAATTTAAGCTCGAGCTCGGCTCGACTTGAACTCGTTTGTGGGATGAGCTCAAGCTCGAGTTGAGTGTTTAGCTTATCGAGCCGAGCTCGAACGAAGAATAAAAAAAATCTCGAGCTCGAGCCCGAACTCGAGTATTTTGAGTCGAGCTGAGCTCGGCAAAAGCTTGCTGAGCTCAGCTAGATTACAACCCTAATTAGAATGCTCCAAAGGTGGTACCCGAGGACACATCATGAGATTTAGTGCAAATTGCTAAAGCACATATATATATATAGAGAGAGAGAGAGAGAGAGAGAGGTTGGTTATCTGAGTAAAGTCTGATCCCCTCGAGTGATTACCAACTTTGGTGATCTATCAAAATTAAACAAATTAAGGTTTTATTTGAGGATATGTGATAGTTGGAGGATACAATTTATGATGTTTTTAGTTTTAGATGTAGATATATAGGGAAGCAAGAGGTGATATATTTATATTTGAGCATTGCTACTCATTATTCACACACGTCACACACCACATTTTTTTCTTAATTTTTTAGTTTTATTCTTCTGAAACTTATTGAATTATTCTATTCATTATCCATATACCATATATTTAGTAATAGAAAGAAAAATAAAAAAATAAAAAAATATAGTATATAATGTGTGGAGAGATGAATAGAATTTCTTTTTATATCTATGTGAAAAATGATAAATATATATTATTTTTCACAATATATTACACAACTATATTTTAAAATAAAAGATAATTTAGTAAAATATTTTATAAAAATAACATAACTTTATAAAAATATATTCACGTTAAAATATATACTATAAAATAAATTATAAAATATATTTCATAGACATATATCGTTGTCTATTTATATATGGTACCCTGAGGAAAGAATTTTTTGCCCAAGTCGGCCGTACGCCAGTACCATATGTAGGATCAATTATTTTATAAAAGACTTGTACAAGACTTGTCTATTTGAGGGTTATATTTAGTATTACTCTTTTGCTTGTTAGAAAAACCGAAATGGGTGGCCACAGAGCGATGCTAAACTCACCCGTCCTAAATCCCCTTGAAATTGAAAGCCTGACACGTACCATGTTTTACAGGGGTGAGTTTAGCGTCACCTTTGATCAATAGCGTGTTTTGATCAATATGTCCTCTTGTTAATTTAAAAAAATAATATTTACAGTGTGACTATGCAAATGCAACAAAATACTTTTTTTTTTAAATGTGTATATATAAAATTTACATGAAAAAAATTTAAATTTTAATAGTACTATTACTCTTTTTTAAAATGAGCAAACTTCGAGCAATCTCAAAAGAATAGACAAATATAAAAATAAAATCTCATTTAGCTATTATAGATGAAAAGCTAGTTGCAATGGATTAGACAAAGTCACACTGAATGACTTTTAGCTACAATATTTTTAAAAATAAAATCAAATTTGCTTGTAACTTGTTCAAAGGGCAAATATTTATTTTATTATTTGTTTGGAACTCTCTCTCTCCTCTTGATATTTTCTCACGCAACCACTTTCTTTTCCTCGATTTTTTTTCCGCTTTTCATTTTTTTGCTTCCTTTCATTGTTTCGCCTCATGAAATTGTAGAAGGACAACTAAAAAATATAATTTTTTTAATCCATAATTTAATTAGAATATGATTACTAATTAATATATAATAGATAAAATAGTAATATATGAAAAAATTAAATAAATTAATAATTAAAAAATTAAATATTTTTTTAATTATTAACTACTCATTATTATATAATGATTAAATAGATAATCTAACGTGAAGATTTGATGTAAATAACTAAAGTCAATTTTATTTTATATTATTTTATTGTTATATAATGAAAAAATAGATATTTCAATATAAAGATTTATATGAATAAAATAATTAAAAGTTAAATGCATCTTATATTTATTAAAATTATCTTTTAATTTTAATTAATCTATTGAGGATGCTCATATGGACTTCACGAGGACCACGAGTATATCTATCCTTACTCATTAATTATTATATCAGTAAAACGAACATACTCATCTCCAAACATAGATAGCCTCCCTCGGGCTAGATTCCCTTTCGATAAATATATATATATATATATATATATATATATAAATATATATATATATATTATATTACATATCCTCCTATTTTATTATGAAAAATGCTAATTCTACTTTAAAAAAAAAAAAGAAGTACTGATGTGTCAGTGCTTTTTTGGAAGGAATAATTATAAGAATAAATCTTCTCAACCTCCTAACACTCCACACTCTATATTATTTTTAATTTTTATTATTTTTTTCTTTTATTAAATATTTATCATATGAATAATAAATAGAAAATTTAAAATAATTTTAAAAAAATAAACTCAAAAAAAAATTTAAAAAAAATATTAAAAATTTTAAAAATTAAAAAAAGGGTGGAGTGTGGAGTGTGGTGGAGGTTGTGTAGCAAAACCCTAATTATAATATGAGCAAATTCTGGTTGGAAACATGAAACAGAGAGAACGAAGAACAGATGGAGAACCTGAAATAGAGAGCACCAGAAAGCACCGAAATAGAGAGCACAAAAACAGGAAGCATCAAATAATTACCAAGAACGAGCTGATGGACGCAGGACTTAAAATGTCGAAACAGAAGAAAAAATTTTCAGGACGGGTAGAGTACGGTAGGGTTCCGTGTCCAGTTTTATGTTTTTGAAAAAAGATTGACGTGGCAGTGTCCGCACGTAAAGGGCCACCGCATTTTTCACGCATACAGCGCGTTATCATGTAAAATGGAGTATCGTGGATTATGTAAACGTGGAAATTCAGCTTATCCAAATGAGAAGGCCTGCAAGAAAGATGATCAGTTAAATGTTACAAGTCGAAGGGGAAATGATGTCCCTATAAAGGGAAAGAAAAGACCGAATGTTTGGAAATTTCCTTGTTCTATACCCTGTTGCAATTTCACTATAAGATTTTCCGCAAGCTATTCATGAGCTTGTGTCCGCCAGCCACTGGTTGTCAGTTGATTTTGGTGCAAAGTGTCGTTTTTACTCATCCAACCCTTATGAAACGTGAAAGACCGTTTGCAAATTCGCCGACTTTAACCAACCAGTTTACAATATATTTTTGTTACCGAAATGACATAAAAGACAAAATATAGAAGAAAAATGTAAAAACATCGTTATCCTGTTTTTTAATGAACTTTTACACATTTTTTTCATGTTTTGCAAAGTTCTTATTATTGTATTTTTTTTATTAAAATAAATTATAATTATAACTTTCATGTTATGTAAATAAAAGTGTAAATGAGAGAAATTTAAAAAAAGAAATTAAATAATAAAAAAACATGTAGAGAATCAGTACTTTAGCTAGCCAGTTTGTACTTTGCCTTAATTTTACATAATAATAAAAACTTTATTATTACATATTATTAATTATTAAAAACACAGAATAGGTAAGCCATTGTCGGTACTTGGAAAAGTCACTCATGCACTCGCTTAATTGGATGAGTTTAGCATCACTTTTTCTTGGGTGAGTTTAGCTTCACCTACCTTGTCCGTTTAGATTTAGAGATAAGATGAGATAAGCTGAGATAATTTATAAATAATAATAAAATTTATGAGTTAAAATTTATAAATAATAATAAATAATAATGAGATGAGTTTTATTCCCACAAAAATTGATACGAATTGGGTAAAAGGGTTACAATCCTGGATGTATTTATATATATTTATATATATAATTAGCCATATGATCTTTCCTCAAAGGCTCGAAAATGGCAATTATAAACTATATATGGAAGATTTATCAATTTAGAAGCGACCCCTTAATTTTCTTTTCTGGATATCAATTTATATATTAACATCCTGTCATGTTTCTTGTAAATTTTGCTGCTACTTTTTTCAATGATAACTAAGTTGTAGTCTAAAATTATTTCATTTCAATTGAAATTAAATTTTCCATCTTATTTTTGTTTTATATTTTATTCATTTTTTTAAAATATATATATTTTTTTGGCGGATAAAACGTGGAGATCATTCTAAAGAAAATATTTAGATAAATGGTATTAATTCCAAACTGGCCGAGCAACTTCTTTCGGTCACAAAAAACCTGTCGCCGCGCCTCTCAACATTGAAATAATCCTAGCTATGTTTGACCCAGGTTACAATATGTCCCCTTTATACTAACAAACACATGATAGAGTTTAATGCCACCTCATCAAGTATTTCTCTCTCTAAAAGACAAAGGTCATGACACTGAAATTACACGGAAAAAGTGATAAAATTAAAGTCCTTCCTCGCCCTTTGTAATCTCCAACTCTTTCCTTTGAACATGTCCTCTTATATATCTTATTATATTAGTGAAAACAATGACATTAAAAATATTATTGAATTTATCATTTAATTTAAAATAATAATTTACGTTTAGTCCCCTAAGATCATCAGGATCATATAAGACAGAGGCTCATGCAAGGGGAACCAAATATGAGGCTGCGCGCAACTGATCATTTTCTTTTTAATTTTTTAATCATTCTTCGACGTTCTCATTAAAATAGGAAACTCGGTAATGCTCGTAGACAGGGAATTAAGCAAGAAGGTGGGTTCTTTTTTTCTTTCTTTATTCATTTTAAATATTTTCTCTAACCATTAATTATTAATTAATTTGTAATACTTAATTTTAAATCTTTCAATATTTCTCATATATTAATGTGATTACATTATCATTTTGTTGTCAAAATGACATTAATGACCCAATAAAAAAATTAAAAAAATATAAAAAATAATTATCCTATGTTTAATTTGTTAACTTTTAATCATTTTTTTTTTCATGTTTTGCAAAGTTCTTATTATGAGTATTTTTTATTAAAACAAATTATTCTAGTAATATTATTATAACTTTTTCAATTATATGTAAATAAAAGTGTAAATGTGAGAAATATAAAAAATAAAATAAAAAATATTTACATAGATGAATAGTGCATATTAAAGATAGAGAATCACTTTAGATGCAGCTCATATGGTCCTGATCTTATTTTATTTGGTTACTAAAACGGAGTTTGATGTCCCTTGATATCTCCTCGATCGTTCGACAATAGAGACACTAAAAAAGTATTTTTTTTTAGTAATTAATTAACTCATTCTAGTGATACGAAGTAGCTCATCCTTCTTATTAGGGCTGAGCACCGACAGTTTCGGAGTCGGAGGGCCCAACCTCCGACTCCGACTCCGACTTTGTCGGAGGTCAAATCCGACCTCCAACTCCGACTCCGACATGTAGAGAATCCGACTCCGATCCGACTCCGACTTGTCAGAGCGGAGTCGGATCGGAGTCGGATTTTTTTACTTCTTTTTTATTTTTTTTTAACTTCATATTTGACTCACTTTTAAAAAAAAAATTGTGGGCTTTCAAATTTCAATTTTCTCAAAATTACAATTCAAACTTATTAAACTTTTGAATATAATAAAAAATACAACTAAATAAAACAAGTAACATACTAACAAACATTCAAAAAATAAAAAGAATGTCCTATTTTTACATGTACTCCCATCGTCCATGATTCTATATCCACATCCAACTAATCACTACAATAAACAAAGGCACCGTATACGAAATAAAGATTAAAAAAAAAGCACCGTATAGTTACTATAGTATACTATTATAATTACTATGAATCTATTTGTAATTATATTATATATATATATATATGATATATATTATTATATATGAATATTAAAAAAAAAAGGCACCGTATATGAAATGAAGATTCAAAAAATAGTATTACTATTTTATATATAATATAGTATTAATATATTATACTATTAGTCTATTACTATATCTTATAGTATAATTACTAATACTATAGTATCATACTATTAATATGTTAGTGATTTAATATTATATATATTAAATCTCTAATCTCTTATACTTGATATATATATTAATATATATAAATATTAGTAATACACTAATAGTATTAATATATTAGTATTAGTATTAGTTATACTAGTAGTGATATTAGTTATACTAGTAGTGATATTAATTATACTAATAGTTATATTAGTATTAGTTATTATTAATACTATATATTATACTAATAGTGATATTAATACTATATATAGTTATAATGATTAGTATAACTACATTAGTTTTAGTTATAGTGATTTAGCATAACTATATTCGTATAAGTTATAGTGAATCAGTGATTTAGTATAGGTAAAATACTATAAGTTATAACTATAGTCTATAATAGTATTAGTATAAGTATTAGTATTAGTTAAAGTGGATTACTAATAGTATTAGTATTAGACCATAAATCTAATTAATATACTAATGTATATTAGTATTACTAATATATTTATCAAAATAAATATGTTGAGAATTTATTAAGTCAAAAAATATAATTAATACAAGATATTGTTATATAAAATTTATATGAATAATACTTTAGTTATTATACATTAGTATTATATATTATTCTAAATTTATAGATTAGTGTTTATCCATTAGTATTACATGTCGATATTATTATGCATCTTAGTGTTTATAGTATATTATATATACATTAGTATTACATGTTATTATATTTATACATTAGTAATTTAGTGTTACAACTTACATGTAACATGGTAGTAATATTATAAATTTGTAATAGTATGATATTTACATATAGTCATATACTAAACTACTATTATTTATTAGTCAATTTAGTTTATATATTATAGTATAAATATATTATTTAACTAGTATATTATTGAGTTTAACTAACTATATAAGATATAGTTGTATAAAATTTAAATGATTAATATAGAAAAACACATATATTTTTATAAAATATGTATAAAATCGGAGGCGGAGTCGGAGGACCAAGTCGAAGGCGGAGGCGGATCGGAGCGGAGTCGGAGTCGGTTCTTCAATGACTCCGACTCCCAATAGAGAAAAAACTCCGACTCCAACTCTGACTTGTCGAAATCGGAGCGGAGCTAGAGCTGGAACGAAATCGAATTCAAAATCGGATTATCAAATTTTTGCTCAGCCCTTCTTCTTATCCAGAATCCTCGAGTTAAATCCATTTTCCAATTGAATATGTCCTCTTATTTTATTCAATTAGCTAGGTAGGTAACCTGATGACGTTAGATCACTTTACGTAAAAGGGTTACGTCAGGGATGAACTTTTTTATTAGTCACATCTGTCATCTATCCTCAAAGGCATGAAAGTGGCAGAGAAATTATGGAAAGTTTGTCAATTAAGAAAGCGACCACTTTCCTTTTCAATTTACTTTTTCTTTTAAATTTTGCTTTTTCAATGATAACTAAAGTCGAGATAAAATAAAATGAAATAAATTAAAATTAAAATTAAAAAATAAAATAAAATATTATTAAAATATATTTTTTAATATTATTTTTATTTTAAAATTAAAAAAATTAAATTATTTATTTTATTTTATATTAAAAGTTAAAAAAATTATAATGATTAGATTATATGATATGAGATAAGATAAGATATTTTTTGAAAATAAACGAGGCCTAAGTTTTAGTCTAACATTATTTCATTCCAATTAAAATTAAAATTTCCATCTTATTGTTGTTTTATATTTTATTCATTTTTTAGGGAAAAAAAATACTTTTTTGGTGGATACAACTAGCTAGGAGATTTTAAAATAAATATTTAGACAAATGGTATTAATTCCAAACTGACATTAAACATATCGAGTTTATCATTTTTGCCTCCAATATAATATAATATAATATGTTACGTTTAGCTCCCTGAGAGAGCATCATAAGATAGGGCTTATGAATGGCGGAACCAAATAGCGCAGATCCATGAGGCAACTCTTACTGCATGCTATATACCTTCTCATAAGGAAATTCGGTAATGCTCGTAGACAGGGAAGCAAGAATGCAAGATGCCAAGAGGGAGGGATATATAAACACTACAAGAAAACTGTTTATTTGTGGCTATTTAATTCTAACAAAATGATTATTTATAGTTAAAATGAATCTGTTTTGATCACAAATAGTATTTTTGTCGTAATTAAATAACTACAAAAACCTATTTTTCTTGTAATGAAACTATGTATTAATATATAATATATATATATATATAGACGGTTCCCAGGGGAAATTAGAAATTTAAGCCGGCCTGTAATGCATCAAATTCAACTAACTTGTATTTTGCTTTTGTTTAGATATATAGTCCGTACCTTTCTCATTAATTCGAATGAGAAACGTCGCACTTCATGTACTAATTTGCTTTTGTTATTCGAAGATTGAGAAATAGATCAGAGGTGACACTAAACTCCATTTTTCTAATGTAATAAATTAATAAGAGATATATATTTATATATGGGACAATATGAGATGAATAATTCTATTAAACAAACGAATTATAATTGGGTGAGTGTAGCGCCGTCATCTTTGATCAATATGTCGTCTTATCTTATTATTATATCAATAAAAGTTAAAACGAAATTTAATGTTCCTTCTCATGACCTCTTCGTTTGACTAAAGCTAACTGACATGACAAACGTACAATGATCTCCTAACAAAGTGATAGACAGCTCCTTTTCCGAGTTAGAATTCCCTTTAGAACCGTCAACTCTTTTCCTTTGAATATGTCCTATATCTTATTTTATTATATTAGGGAAAAAGGTTACGATATGTCCCATTCAAGTAGACATATATAATATATTTTTGACATAATAAATTATAATATATAGTAATTTTATAAATATGTTTATGTACATTTTTTTTTATTAGAACTAAACATCATTTCATTCTATAAGAAAATTACATCTGTGACTCAAAATTACAAGTCAAACTAAATTCCTATTGTAAGCTCCTCATACACAAATATCTTTGCGACGACATTATTTGAACTTCAAAAACTCTCAAAAGAGAGAGTATTAATCTCTATATAAAATGGAGGTAGAATCAACCCGTAACCAAACTACATCTTCTAAAAGAAAAGAAGTAAACACTATACCCATCCTCCTAATAGGAGGAGGGAGGAATCAACACTGCTATGGACATAAGTCCAGTAGCCTATTTCACTTTATTTTTCTAAAAAAATTAACAAACAAATACCAACAAAAACACACAAACATAAAGTCAGAAAGCACCAAACAACACCAACTAAACAGAATCGGGAAACACAAAAGAGAAGGTAGTTGGTGGCGCATACTGGGAAGGAGCCGATCGGTCGGTCGAGACGTTGCCGGATTCACTGGGCCCTGAGCTGCCGTGCATGGCGTCGACGGAAGATGAATCACGGTGGTTGAGGGACCCACGCGTTTCCTTTAAATCTGCGCGTCGGCGCAACACACTGCTCTGAATAGCGCCCAATCCAGTCGACGACAAGATCGGCGGGTGAATCTTCTCTTGGTGGTGTGCGTGTCGGTCGTTGGTCACTGGAGAAGCTTGAGCCGGCTACCCTCCCTTATTCGGCCGAAATCTGAAAAAAACCAAAACAAAAGCTACCAGAGACGAAGGGCAGGCGAGGAGAGGGACAAGAGGAAGAGGAAGAAGGAGCCGAAGCTCCCCTTCCCCCCTACTGGATCCGGACAAGAGGGTTTTAGAAAAAGAGGGTCTGGTTTTTTAGAGAGAGTGAATAGGGCCGGCTATTAGAGCCTTTTATGTTTATATACATATTATTATAATAATCAGGAATGTGTTAATTATTATTTCAAAAATATAGATAGAGAGAGAATGGGGGAGACTATAATGGCTGCAGGAGCACAACGAGTGGTCATTATCTTCATTATAGATAGAGAGGAGCACATGAGGCATGGCACGGTAGAATTCAAAAGCTAGTGAAATGAGAAAAATGAGTGGTCATTATTTTCCCATTTCACATTTTCTCATCATTTTCCCATTTCACTAGCATTTGAAATCCTACCGTGCCATGTCTCATGTCCTCCTCCAGCCGCCTCTATCATCACCAACATCATTACAATAAAGCGTGTTGAAGCAGCTTAGATATGAGAAAAATGAAAACCACCTCGCCTCATTGGACAAAAGTGACACTCAACTCATTCCCCAAAAAAGTGATACCGTTCCTGATCTGTATTAGGTAAAAGGGTTACCATCAGGGATGAAGGCTCGAAAGTGGCAAAGAAACTATGGAAAATTTGTCAATTAAGAAGCGACCCCTTTTCATTTCTTTATAACATTTAACCTCCTCTCATGTTTTTCTTCTCCTTCTTGTAAATTTTGCTGCTATTTTTTTCAATGATAACTAACTTTTAGTCTAAGATTATTTCATTGCAATTGAAATGAAATTTTCCATCTTATTTTTGTTTTATATTTTATTCATTTAAAAAAAATACTTTTTTGACGGATAAAACTTAGAGATAAACAAATAGTATTCAAAGCTGGTCGAGTAACTTCTTTCGGTCACAAAAATCTGCCCTCCTCTCAACATTGAAATCCTAGCTTCGACGTCCCTGGTTTCAATGTCACCTTAATTTATATTAAGAAAAATGGAGTTTAGTACCACCTTAATTCTCTCTCCAAAAGATAAAGGTGACATTAATGTGGAGTTTAGATAGTGAGATGAGATAAGATGGAATAGTAAGATGAGATGCTTTTAGATAAAAGTTGAAAGTTAAATAAAATATTGTTATAATATTATTATTATTTTGAGATTTGAAAAAGTAAAATTGTTTATTGTATTTTATGTGAGAATTTGTAAAAATTGTAATGATAAGATGAGATGAGATGAGGTGGATTGAGATGATTTTTGTGAGGGGATTTTTCCCTGGCCCATGGAATTTCCTAGGCCCAGCCATTTGGGGGATTCACTAAATGACAAGATATGAGAGAAGGCCGAGAGGGGACAAGAAGAGACTAAAGCATGAGAAAGTAATGTCAGGAGAGAAAAAATGGAGATTTGACATAAAACAAAGAAAAACAAAGTGTCAGGAGAGAAAACGTAGGGAAGTGCCTTAAAGCAAGTGGGAGGTAGACGTTAAAGGGCAAGAGAAACCTACAGATAAATGACTCTCACTCTCTCTTTTCGGGACGGCTTCGACTTCTTCTGACTTGGGGACTTCTTCTTCAACCTGAGAGAAAAACAAAGAACTTATTGTCCAGTAAATAGCTCTAAAATTTCCATTGTACAGTGAGAAAGGAGAGGCTATGAAAGATTGTAAACAAGCTTGTTATAGTGGAATCTCCCCTCTCCAAACCCTCGTGAACGTAGGCTTAGTACCGAATTATGTAAATCTATGTATTCATCTTTCTTCATTTTCTGCATTTAAATATTGTTCATCGCAATGGATGTATGAACCAACACCATACAATCGCATCGGACCACTACTGTGGACTCCATAAAGCACCAATAGAGGCCCAGCGCCTCTCAGTGCGTCCTGGGAATGGATCTCTCTTCCCTTCGGGACTGTGCACATTTTTTGATGTTAATAGTTGGTGCTGTCTGTGGAATTGAGATTTTTTATACCAGAAGCTGAAGAAGGACTAGTTTCTGACACGCTAAATTATCTATGAAGGAGCATATGAAACTCATCTAAATAAATATTTTCAATCTTTTCACTTTTATTTTTATAAAGAACACTATTGGAAGAAAGGGGTGATTAAAAGTGCACTGCACTTTTTATATTTTTAGCATGAAAGGCCGACTTCTCAAACTAAAAAGCATGAAAGGCCATGAACCAAGCTTCCATAGGCTGTAAATGCAATTGCCCTATGTACTTTCAAATATACAGTACACATGGAATACACTTGCAGGAAGCAGTGCATTATTGCACAGTGCACTGGTGAGCAGTGCATGGTGCACGGATACCACGTCCAAGAACAATGCCATGCATGGTAAATAGGGGCCAGGCATGCCCTGTGCCCCTTGGGCATCCCTCGCCCACGGGCAACGGGGGCCTACGACGAAACCAGTGGCCACCATCTAGTCCGCAGCGTGGTCTGTCGGCTCAGTGGTGGTCGTCGACCAACATGGTGGGCTGACGTACGAGCCCCACAACCGCGCGCAAAAGGATAACTAGAAGCGCTACCGCCCCGTCGTGGCGCAACGTGGGAGTGGCACTAGCGGTCACCTGTGTGACAGCCAGCGCCTTCTGTCCCCATGGGGGTTGTCTGTGACCTCTCCTCAAGGGGAGGACCACACAATGGTGACGAAAAAAGAACGGAGCTGCGTTGGCTGGAAGTTCCACAGCCCAGCGCGGCTGCGGTGCGGTGAGGACAATGGTGGCTATATCTTTCCTCATTGGCGTTCTCTGACTTCACTGACCCCAACCAGCAACAACTCAGCCATGAGCTATGGGCACTTCTGCGGGTGCTTGACCGTGCAGTCTCCACGACCCTTCTCCAAGGCCCCTCTCCACGGCCAGTGGATGCACTCCTCAGCCACACCACAAGTAGGAACTCCACGGCCATATGGTAGTGGGAGAACTACTCCTCGGCCAACCTTCACGGCTTTAACGGACTCTCAACGGCCAC
Organism: Juglans regia; assembly: GCF_001411555.2. NCBI lineage: Eukaryota > Viridiplantae > Streptophyta > Magnoliopsida > Fagales > Juglandaceae > Juglans > Juglans regia. The sequence continues at coordinate 23,193,097 of NC_049902.1, read as the reverse complement.
CTTCACGGCCACTGAACTATGTGGCCTTAACTCATTGGTAGCCCACTCCACAGCTCTTGATGTGTCGCTCCTCAGCCATGTACGATGGCACATATGCCCTACACTCATCGACAGTGTCTCCTCCTCTCCTCGACCATATGCATAGCGGCCTCCTAAGGTAGAACTCTACGGCCCAAGGCAACACGAGTAGAAACTCCACCAGTGTGTAGGAGCACTACACGGCCAGCTCATGGTGGTATCCTCCTCTCCAAGGCCCTGGGCCAGTTGCTAGCAGCACAACCATGTTCCGCAGATAGGAGTACGACCAAGAGCCTACAGCTGAGAACCACCACACATCGGCCCTGTTCTGCGGCCAAAGATTACACGACCACTCCTCTCCAAGCACTACATGGCCACTTCCACAGCGGTTTGAGTTTTTCTTCGTCTTGCATTGTCACTCCCATTTCTTTGAGTACCAGGTCGCCCACTTTAAAAGATCTGGGTTTGACTCGTTTGTTGAAGTATTGCTTCATCTTACTTTTGTTGAGGATATTTTGAATCTCGGCTTCTTCTCTTTTCTCTTCTAGGAGATCAAAGCGCTCTTCTTGCACCTTGTTGTTTTCAGGTTGGCTAAACTGACGGGTTTGATGCGTAGGCAAGCCGGCTTCTAACGGGGCGACTACTTTGCTCCCAAAAGCCAATGTGAATGGTGTTTCACCTGTTGGGGTTTTCATAGTTGTCCTGTAGGCCCATAGCACCCCTCGGAATTCTTCCACCTATTCTTCTGTATGTGAGCTTCTTTTTTAAGATCCCAAGGATTTGTTTGTTGCCTCCGCCATGAGTAGTTGGCTTGGATTCCTAGTTCTTTGCACCATTCTTTACAATGTTTTGAATCAAATTGCTTCCTATTGTTGGAGATTACACTGTGGGGGATTCTGAACCCACGGACAATGTTCTACCACTGAAATTTGGTATGGCTTTTGCCATTACGGTTGCTAAGGGCTCTCCCTCTGCCCATTTTGTGAAATAATCTATAGAAATAACTACATGTTTTACCCTTCCATTCCCTGTCTGTAAGGGACCTACTAGATCAATTTCCCATTGAGCGAACAACCCTGAGGCAGTGATAGAAAATAACTTCTAGGGGGACAATGTGGGACGGGAGCATAGATCTGGCATCTAATGCACTTCTACGCAAACTGTTTGGTGTCTCTGAGGGCTTTGGGCTGGTAGTATTCCGCCCTAATAGCTTTCCTCGCCATAGCCTTTTTGCTAGAATGGTTGTCTCAGACACCCTCGTGTATTTTTGCCAAGACATGTTGGGCTTCCTCAGGTGAGATGCACCTTAACAATAGGGCGGGAAAGCCTTTTTTGTACAGAATTCCATCAACCATGACAAACCGTGCTATGTTCCTCTTTATCCTCTTTGTTGTTTCTTTCTCCTCCAGGAGTTTTCTAGTGTCCAAGTACTCTAATAATGCCTTGGCCCACTTTGGCTCCGTAGGCCCTACTTGGTTTACCTATACTCCGATCACTGGGATCTCTATCACTCTCCTATGTACCTCCCAACATAAATCTACCTCATACCTCGTAGACGCAGCTTTGGCTAGCTTGTGTACTACTGTGTTATCATCCTTCCTCAGTATCTACTAAAGACTAAAAATGTAAGTTGGTCGTGGATCTCCAACACCTGGCTCATATACTTTTTTCAGTTTTAAATTGAAGTGTGGCCATGTAGTGGTGCTTTTGTCCCCCTTCTTCGACGATGTGGATCCCTATTCCTCCTCCCGCTTGACAGGCAAATCCATCCACGAATACTAGCCAGGGTTGTCGGTGGGGTTCAACTTCAGCTTCAGCTAGGAACCTAGTGAATTCGGAGAAGAAATTTGCCAAAGCTTACCCCTTCACTCAGCTCCTGGGCATGTAATCAATGTCGAATTCACTGAGTTCCACTAACCATTCGACCAATCTTCCCAAGCTGTCTAGTTTTTGCAGTATTCTCCTGAGGGGGTGTTCTATTAACACCTTCATGGGATGAGCCTAGAAATATGGCCGCAATCTTCCGGTGGTTATGACCAATGCAAACACCAACATTTCTATTCATGAGTATCTGGTCTCGGCGCCCCTCCGAGAAGTAGAATGCCTCTAGTGACTTCAAGATTTGCCATCACTTACTTTTCTTTCTCTCTCTTAGGTCGTGTGACAGTCTATTAGAATGAAAGCCAAACTCTACGTAACCAAGGCCAGAAGGTAAACAATGCTAATATGACTCGGAAGTTAGAAAGTGAAGACTATTACACTGTACATGTACAAGTCCTAAATTTCTTGTTCATCAGCTTCTCCTAATTAGCCAATGCTAATTCCATTGCTGAACCGAGAACAAGGATAGTCATCGAAGATGATAGCTAAGAACAAAACTATGCTTTAAAGCCCTTTCTATTTTCCATTTAAAGTTGGACAAGCAATGCTCAAACATAACTAAATGGACTGCCACATGTTCATTTCCCTTTCGACTACTGTTCAAGTGTATTAATGCTAAAGTTATATATAGCTGCAATATGTGTAAACCAGATAATGCGAATATATATATATATATATATATATATATATATTATAATGAAAAACGCTTCTTATAAGAATCAAATAGGGATTTCTATTTATCAGAAGAGAATAAAACAAGTTCTATGCATATATATTTCATAATAATCCAAACATTACATAATGCCTTAGACAACTTATATAGGCACTTAGTACAACATATAATGACTGAAAAACAAAGAAAATGAATAAAAGTTTGTTACAAGAGAATGTAAAGAATAATTCCTGAAGCTTCGGGTGCTGCTGATGTGGGTTATTGTAGATTGTTATTTTTTGAGTGTGCAATAGTATGGTTGAGTTTAATACGACCCCTTGAGTCTATTGAGGTGTCAAGCACAGTAAGACTCGATTTGATAAAAGAAAATCTTTCAACTACTAATGGTTTAGTAAAGACATTGGCTAATTGGTCTTTGTTGCTACAGAAGGAAACTTCAAGAGTCTTGGTAGTAACTCTGTCGCTCACAAAATGGAAGTCAACATCCATATGCTTGGTGTGTGAGTGATATACAGGATTTGAAGTCGAATATGTTCCACCTAAATTATCACACCACAAAATAGGTGGCCGTGAAAGTGTGAAACTAAGTTCCTTAAGGTTCGAAGCCATATAAGCTCAACAATGGTGAATGCTAAGGCCTTGTATTCGATCTCAGTGCTGGAACGAGCAACAATGTGTTGTTTTCGTGAACTCCAAGAGATAAGATGATTGTCTAAAAAGATACAAAAACCACCTGTAGAGCGCCTATCATCTAGGCATCCTGCCCAATCTGCATTAGAGTAGACATGGAGTGTGAACCAGATTTGTTAGTGAAGAACAATCCATGATTAATGGTGGATTTGACGTAGCAAAGGACTCTTTTAACTGCTATCCAATGGCTAAGTTTAAAGTTTAGGTTCATGCATAACTGCTATCCAATGGCTAAGTTTAAAGTTTAGGTTAATGCATGAATTGACACACTTTGTTGACAGCAAAGGAAACATTCGACCTAGTTAAGGACAAATATTGTAAGCTACCTACAATGCTTCTAAACAACGTGACATTCTCAAAGGATGGAGAGTCAAATATTGAAAGTTTGGTGGAGGCCGACATGGGTGATGAAATTGGATTTGCAACAACCATATTGGTCTTCTTTAAGAGATATTAAATATGTTTTTTTTGGGAAATAAGTAGACCATCATTGAGATAATCAAGTTCCAACCCAAGAAAGTAAGAAAAAGGACCTAAATCTATAACTAGAAAAGCTTGACCAAGAAAGCTAATAAGACTATCAACTGTAGCTAAGGAAGAGGAGGTGATTACCATATCATCGACATACACCAAAACAAAAATGTTAATATCACCTTTGTGTAGAATGAACAGAGAAGGGTAACCCTTTGAAGCCGAAAATCCATAATTGATAAGCAAGAGCTTAGTTATGAGAACCAAGCACATGGAGCTTGCCTAAGGCCATAAATGGCCTTATTGAGTTTGCACACAAAGTCAAGCTGAAGTGGATCAACGAATCCTTGTGGTTGTTGCATAAAAAGGTTCTCGGTGAGCCTTCCATAATCCTTGTGGCAGTGTCATAAATATCGAACTCACACATTAGATCATTGTGCATGTCGCTTAACATTATTATGCGCTCGCACCAATTTTTCTTAGCCCATTAAGTATAGGTTATATGATCTATCTTGTGTTGTTCTGAGTCCCCTTCCCCGGGCGCAGTAAGGGAGTGAGATAAGACCTCCATAACCTCTTGCTCATCTAAGACATATTGGATCTTACGATGCCAAATGTCGTAGTCCTCCTCATCCAATTTCTACCTTTTTTTTAAATTGGCAACTATACTATTGGATGCCATTTCACTACAATACGCAAAGAATGGATTTTACACACACACCTAAGAAATCTATTGCGTCCATCCAAGTTAGAAAAAGAATAATTTAGACATGTCGCAAGATTGAAAAATCACTAGACTTCAGAATCATCTCTTGCACCACAATATCCAATTATTAAATTTCTAACCTAATTCTTGCGCAAATTTAAGACAAATATGAGAGATTTAATAATCATAAACCTCAACCATACTCCCATTATCTTAAGTAGTCACCTAGTCCTAGTCACGCGTAAAGACAGATCTTACTAAAATCGGAGTAATCTTTTGGGCAAGTCTACAAGGACAACTACTCCAACCACAACAACTTATTGGGCCAGTCTACAAAGATGGTTCATATAAGACCATTACAGTCCATTTTTCTTGTTCCATCAGTGCATTTACAGTTCTTACTAGGGCAATCATGGTCTTTTGGCTATACAGTGCATTTACAGTTCTTACTAGAGTCATTGCAATTCCTTCAGCCTATCATTTACAATGACAATTCTAACTAAGACTACTTTGTGGAAATTTTTCTATTTTATCATTAAAAGAAATGAAGACTAATGTCTAAACATTCAAGCCTAACATTCATAGATGATAAAAAAATCACATATCCACATATTCAATTCACACATACATATAATCACAATTAATCTAAAAAATTAAATAAAAGATCCCATGTAATATAACATTATGGAAAAAAAAATAGCATGGATTTAACCATATATTCAAATGTAATCACATTTAATCTAAAACATTAAATAAAAGATCACATGTAATATAACAATATATCTAAGCATATATTAAATCATGCAATTTTTTTTTATAATACAAAATGAATGTATAAATACATTAAAGCCCCTACCTAAACCAAAGAAAAGTCACAAGCCAGGTGTGCCCCACTCGGTTTAGTAGGTGGTCCAAAGTTCAAAACCCAAGTGTGCCACTTTTTTGTCTCCTTTTATTTGTGTTAAAAAAAATGGGCTTAAACAGTACTGGGCCGCAAAAATGGCCCTTAGTTTTTTTTTTTTTTTTTATATATTTATAAAAAAATGGGTCGAAGGGCCCAAGCCCAACCCAAATGACTTCAGTCATCTTCAAGTTCTCAGTAGGGCACTATTCACATGAACAGTGCTGCTCCTTTCAACAAGGCACCTGCCGCCATAGTCTTAACCACAGAAAACTGTGGACAGCCTCCGCCGATGTTTTCCTCACCTTGAGCTGTCGAGAGACGACAGTTATCGAAAAACAGTTGGGTCCGCACCACCTCTTTGGTGGGCGCAGAATCACTGTGGTGCGCGCAGCGCCATTGTGGTGCGTGTAGCACCACTGAGGTGGGTGGTGCAGCACCGTGCATGGTGCTTGCTGCACCAGAGGGGTGTGCATAGCACCTTGCTTGGTGCGTGCTGCAAAAACAACCTATTTGCATAACCTACTATCTGCCATGGGCTTTTAACAAGGCTATGCTAGAAAAACAATGTTGGAGACTTCTCAAACAACCTCATTCTTTGGTGTCTAAAGTCATGACAGATAAGTATTTTGAGCATGGGGATTTGTTGAATGCAAGGATTGGGAGTGGACCTTCTTTTATTTGGAGAAGCCTGCTGTCTGCCATGGATTTAAATAAAGATGGTTTGCTACGGAGAGTTGGCAGGGGGGATAAGATCAAAGTTAAAATGTTTCTATGGAAGTTAGGCTAAGACATCCTGCCAACAAGGGTGAATCTGGCTAAGAAGCAAATCAATGTGGATAGTCTATGTCCAATTTGTGGAAAGGAAGATGGGACTTCTTTACACATTGTATGGAGTTGCCCTGCAGCATCAAATGTTTGGTCTAAAATTGGTAGTCCAGTGTAGAAATGGGGGTGCCATGAAGTCAGATTTATGGAATTGTGGCAAAAGTTAAATGAATATGATGTCTAGAAGATTTAGGTGTTGTGGCTTATGGTATGAGACTACTCTGGTTGAGAAGAAATTCACTCCTCTTTGAAGACAGATTTGAGCATCCAAGAATAATTATGTAGAAGGCCAAACAATGTCAAGAGGAATTTAGTGCTGCACAGGAACAAGTCAATGCTAAAAGGCATCAACATGCATCTGCTTGAGCTGTCAGTCAGTGGAAAACACCAAATGGTTTCATGTACAAGGCCAATTGGGATGTGGCACTGGATTTACAGAAAAAGAAGATTGACTTGGGGATCATAGTTAGGAATAGTGAGGGGGAATTGTCTGGCTGTGTTGTGCTCAACATTGAATGGTTTGACACAACTAGTAATTGCAGAGGCTCTGGCCTTAAGGAAGGCTTGTGATTTTTATGTTGATTCAGGACTATCACAAGTTATCTTTGAAGGGGATTGTCAATTGGTGGTCAAACATGTCTATTGTAAGGAGGAGATAGACACCAGCTATGGCAGTATCATTGCAGACATTCGAAGTTTGTTGTCTGAGAGGCCACCCTAGAGCATTTGTTTTACCTACAGAGAATCTAATTCTATAGCACACATGTTAGCAAAGTTAGCTTTGTCTTTAACTAAGGATCGAGTTTCGATTGAGGAAGTCCTTGTCCAAGTAAAGAGTTTTGTAATGGCTAAAAAATTTTGTAATGACTCTGAGTTTATTGAATGAATGATAATGTCAATGGCTTGATTCAAAAAGAAGTATATATATAAGTATAACTATATATAAGTTTATTATATATGTAGTAGTATATAACTATATAGTTGTACATAATTATATAGTTGTATATATAAGTATAATATATTGTAGTATATAAGTATTAGTATAAATACAAGTATATAATAATTAAGTATAAGTATTATATGAGTAGTATAAGTATATATATAAGTAGTATAAGTATATATAGTATAAATACTATATTATATAATAAATATAATAATAACTAACACAAATAACTTTTTACCGTTGGAACGGTATTCATACGACATTCGAACGGATAAAATATTTATGGAAAACATTCGAACGTAATAACTACATGTTCGAATGGTAAAAAATAAATATTAGCCATCATGTCCATTCCTAGCTCGCACCGTTAGAATGTTAAAATCAATCTCTCCGTCGCACGAGTGCCAACTTGCTACCAAACGCCACCATCAAAGCCACCGTCCACCACCACTCTCTAACCCGCAACAGGTATTTCATCTCCCCAACGTTTTTACCGATTATTTTCTCCTTATAACTTGCTTTAAATGGGAAAAAAAAAATAGCCTCATTTTCAGTCTCGTAGTTGGCTGGAAATGGAGGACGAGATGGCTTTAGAAAACCGAAAGAAATACACCGATTCCTTTCTTGTAATGGGAGCAAGAGCATCAAACAAGTGGAGTTATCCAGTTTTTTTAAGACCATGAACATTATAATAGCCAACAACATCGATCCGTGACTGCACAAGACTGAGGTTAGCATGGACCGGGCATGATTTACGCCACCAGTCGCTCGTGGGGTGCCTATCGACCTAGTGAGATATATATTCGTTAGGATTCGATCAGAGGCCACCTATATTATGACAAATATATTGCCGTTTGGAGTCCTGCTCACATGATTTCTTTTAGCGAAGGGAGTCAAGCCAGATGCGTTTGAGCGTGTTTGGGAGCCAATTGGACCGATTAACTCCATGACCATCTCTCGTAGCACAGGACACTCCAGATTTCATATATGTGCACCACTGTAGAGGCGGTCAACACTCAGGGAGATGCAAGAGCATATTAGGTGAGACATCTACATAGGGTGCATCACGCACTGCTACTCATGATGAGATTGCGGATATCGTGCATGCAGAGATGCGCACACAGACATTAGATATTATTGTTGCAGTCTGGGTCGCCCTCGCAAAGACTGAGTCGAAGCTCATGTCTCGAGTGACAGATATTGAGACACGCTTTGCTGGAGTCGAGGTGATGCTACACGATCTAGGTCAGTAGTGTATATCTTTTATTTGTATTTTTTTTTTTTTGGTTTTTTGTATATACAATCATGACTATTTGTATTTTGTATAATTAATTTAAATATTCAAATAGTCATACATTACATTCCCGCCATAAATTATATTTTTGGGATGCAATTAATGTATGGTTTTTATTTTTAGTATTTGCTAGCTCGTTTATTGTTAATTATGTTTTTTTTTTAATTTTACTTACCGTTCACGTTAATATAAAAAATGACACTATCTTTAAAGTAATATTTATTTAACTAAAAATCTTATTTAACATAAAAGAAATCACTAAAATATTTTTAAATTAATTACATAAAATTAATTTATGAATTCTTAAATAGTTTATGTTCCGTTTGAATAGGCTTAAAAAAATTTCCGCCAATTTTAATTTAAGTTCCCACCAAACCATACGTTCGAATGCGTAAATGTGATGTCCGAACGAAATATGTATCGTTCAAACAATCTTGCAACCTTCACTTTAGATTTTCCCACCAAATCTCTCTTGTTCGAATAAACAAGTTGCAGGTCGAAGGGTTTTGGACTTTTCCCGGCAAAATAAATTACTTAACCATCAAGATTATTATTCGAGCAGATTATAAATCATTCGAACAAACATTAATTCCCTGTTCGAACTGATTTTTTGCCATCCAAACGGTTTTGACTTTTTGAGACGACCTAATTTGTCACAGAAGATCTAGTTCGAACGGATATTTAACAATTCGAACGGGTTTATGAAGCCATCTATATTTTGAGATGAAATACAATAATTACTTTTAGAGACGAAATTTAGTTCGTCTCTAAACAATTTCGTTCCTAAAATTAAAATTTGTTGTAGTGAGTAGAATCAGTTATATATAGAGCGTTCATGTACTTGTAAGACCGACTTAATTTATTAATATAATCATAGGGGTAGAAATTATAAACTTGTTTTGAGGTTATAAACTTTTGTAATTAATTCACTCTCTCTCTCTGATCTGCCCAACTCCACTTTACTTTTCTAACAACCAGGTTACCACTTACAGTACTGCGAATCTTAATTAATTTCCGTATATAACTTTCATAATTTTTCATTATTTGGATGTGCTTCGTTAAATTAATTAGACAACTAGGGCTTAACATCAACAATGCAATTTCAAACTTCACGAACTAAATTTCCATTTATTTCGCGGCAACCAAACATAACAAGTATCGAGAGAGAGTTATGGCAGTAGGGTGTGAGGAAGTTATGTAGAATTCTTGGCGTTCATTGGAAAATTTGGATTCGGTTGAGGGGATGTTTGGGATTAAGATGAGATGAGGATTTTGTAAATAATAGTAAAATGATTTGTGAATAATAGTGATCAGATAGTTTGAGTTAAGTATTTATTGAGATTTTGGGAAATGATAGAAAAAAAGTTGAATAAAAAATACTATAAAATTAAAATACTTTTAAAATATTATTTTTGATTTTGAGATTTGAAAAAGTTGAATTAGTTTTTATTTTTTATTTGAAAGTTTAAGAAAATTGTAATGATTAGTTTGAAAACGTTGTAATGATTACTTTGAAAGTGTTTGTGCTTGAACGATGTTTAGAAAGGAAATGAGATAGGATAACATGAAAAACTTTCCAAACATCCCCCGAGTGTTTGAGTAGGGCATCTTCTTCTTATACTCATCATTTGAAGTAATCGCAGGGCAGTCAGTTTGGTAACGTTCAATCACAATTAGGGGTGAATTCGGTTCGATCAGATCGGTCCATAAGGGGTTTTATGGACTGGACTGGACCCCTTTGGTCCAGGGTTTTCCCACCTTGGACCATACTAAATGGTCCATTTCGGTCTGATCGGTCCGGCCCAAGCCCAAAATGGGCCAATCCTAACTCTAGTGTTTTTCAACCCAATACCAAATTTTTTTTGGTCCACTAATATTTTATCCAATTTTAAGTTAAAAAATACTAAAAAAGAATTTGAAAGAAAAAGAAAAATAATGATAAAAGAAAAATAGTCTATATATAAAAAAAATTTGAGATAAAGAAATTTTAAAAAATCTCTAATCAGGAATCATCTAAATTTCAAATTTCGAATTAAAGAAAGGAAAGCAAAAGAAAAAAAAAATCAATAAAAACATACAGTTATAACACAAACTCCAAGTCTCCAACTCCAAGAGTCTGAATAAAAGAAATAAAAAATAAAAAAACCAAAATAAGTAAAGTAAATGACACAAGAGTTATTATAATTTACAATCCAAGGCTTCTGGCCATTACCCACCTACTAATAAAGATATTACAAATTACAAATTATAAATTACAAATTACAACTCCTAATAATATCGAATAACTAATATCGAGAAATACTTTTTGTCTCCAAAATGTGTTTCGAATAATTTTTTTTTATTTAATGATTAAGAAAATATTTTTAATAATATTATAAAGTTATTTTTTTTTAAATAATATTTATGATGAGTAAAAAAATATATAAAAATTAAAATTAAAAAAATAAAATAACCTACTTGAAATGTTTATCCGGGTTTGGTAGCAATGGTCAACTAATGTCACATGGTTCCATTTCCCAGTAATGAATGTACTTGTAAGTCCTGTCAGAAGAACACCGTTCTGACCGCACCATAGAGGAATACTGGAGCATATTCAATGCAAAGGCTGTACCAATAACTGGAAATAGGAAGAAGCAAAGTCAGAATAACATGTACATCGATAAAGTCTACCAATGCAAGCTCTAAAGTTTTTCTTCTTCTTCACAGGTTGATATAGTATGCTCTACATGAAGCAAACTAAAAAGAAAAAAAAACTTAATGGCATGCCGTCCCTTTTTACCAGGTATCTATTATCTAAGTTGGATTATGATTTTAATTAATTACTTCATTCATGATCACCATACATATAGTTTCATATAGACTTAATAATTTAGTACACTACTTAAAGCCAGTGGAGTTGCTGCAAATAGGTCGAACATGACTTCATATTATTGAAAGTAAATACTTAAAGCCAGCTGGGGGGCAAAAATACATATCTGGAGATTCTGGACTAAGTTCTACTACACTCAATAGCCGCTTTGAGCAGCGAGGTGAACCTGTAAAAGTGAGGCAATTTTACTGCCCAATTTAATCCCCACCAATTGCCAAAAACAATGGATGCTGGTTAGATAAATAAAGTACTATATAAATATATGGCTAGTATATTTAATTTATTCGAAACTTCGTGCAAGAATCATGGGTGATCATGAAGATCAGGTGACGTTCTGATAAGAGAAACCAGACCCATTCTAAAGCTGCCTCTAATAGATTCATCCCACAATATATATATATATAGTTATATATAACAAAAAAGAAAAAGAAAATGAGAATATACTAAACCGCGAAACCATCGGTCTATACCTTAGGGTAGGGGATGGAGACTCGGAGAGGGCAGGGAAAAGTAGGGACTGCAAGTTTGCGACAGAGGGGCATGAGATGCGGAGAAGGCCGGGGCTGCGATAGAGGGGCTGGAGAGGAGAGGGGAGGGGATGCGACGAAGTCACGGAGAGGCAAGAGAGGGAGGATGCGACGGAGGGCTAGGGATTTTCGAGAAGAAAAGAGAAGAGACACAGAGATCAGAGAAGTGAAAAATTAAAATGGGGAATCAGGGATTGAGATTCGGGGGAGGGGGGAATTAAAAGTAATGCGCCAATTGGATTGAAATTGGACCGAAATGACGCCGTTTTCAACAAACGGTTTATTTAAAAAAAATAAAAAATTGAGTTGCGGCAACTCAGTTTCAATTTTGTCAATATATTAAAATTTTTAGTTTTTACATTTGTATACGATTAATAAATAATCGTATTAGGTATTTTACAAAAATTTATCTAATAAATTAGAACTTTAATTAAATGTATAGGTTAGTAATTAGTTAAAGATGAATTGGTAACAAATTAGTTAATTGATATACATATAGATTTGGGAGAGCTACTCACGTATGGATAGCAGTGTTTTAAATACCGTACCGTATCGGGAGGTACAGTCGAAATATGATGTACCGGCCAATGGTCTAGTACATGTATTGCATATATTTCGTACCAGTCCAAATACCGACCATACCGGCCTATATTTCGGCCTGTACCGGCCTGTATTTCGGTCCGTACCAGTTGATATTTCGGCCTTTAATTTTTTTTTATATTTTTTCAAACTACAAACTCATTTTTTGACCCTCAATTCATATAGGCTATTTATAATTTATATATATATATGTATTTATATATAATTTATTCATATACTTAAAACAAGAGTAATGCTACTCATCATCCTAACTTATATCATCCTCTCATCATCCTATGATGTGTTATTAGATAATTGAAAATTATTTATTATATTTCATTTATAAACTTATCATCTAATGTTACATTATAGGATGATGGAAATATGATAAAAGTTAGAATGATGAATAGATTTTTTCTATTCAAAATATTGATGGAGAGGGGGTAAGGGACTCTACAGATAGGAGAGGAGTGAGAGGATCTGGGTTTGTGATTGTGTGGTCAATAATTAGAGCATTGGCAATGGACTAGACAAATACTAATGCAAGTCTAAACTTTAGATATATGGGAGAAAAAGCCTCCACATTGGACTAGCCAATGGTCTAAAGTTCAAGACTTCAGCTACAGTAATTCTTGGGTGCTCTCCATTGTTGGCGAGTTATTGTTCACCCTCCATCATAATATTTTATTATTTTGACCAGCATCCCTCTCTCTCTTTCCCTCGTTCATTTCTCTCTCTTCAACCCGCAAGCAACCTCGCACTCTTTTCTCCCTCGCTCTTCTTCAACTCGCAAGCTTCCTCGTTCATCCCTCTTCTCTTGGTCGGTCGTCTTCTTCCAGGTCAAACGGTAAGTCTCTTCCTCGTTCTTCTCTCCCTCTTCTCTTTGCATTTTGCTCTGAGTCACTTCTCTCATTTTCTCTCATTTTATGATCTGATTCTGATGTACTCCATCTTCTCTCATTTTCTCTTCAATAAATGATTAAACTGAGTCTTCTTGGTGGATCTGCGACTCTCGCAGTGGCTTCTCTTAGAAAACCCTAGCGACACGATTGAGCTCTTCCAGATCCATCATTCCTCTCTTGGTATGTAGCTACTCTTCCATTTTCCTTTCTCGGATACGCACATTAAAGTTCCTTGCAAATTAGCACCTATGATTTTTAGAGAACTACATATAAAATCAAACTGATCAAGATGATCTATATTTCCTTGCAAATTAGCACCTATGATTTCTTGAGTTATGATGATTAATTTTAATTTAGATTATTGGAGATTTATCAAATTAACGTTTATCGAGTTTAAGATTTTGCATAATACGATAAATCCTGAGTTGATGGATTTTGTGATGGAATTAGCTATAGAAATCTTAGGCCCCATTTCCAGATAAATTTGACTTTTTCTAATGTAGAATTTGGATTTGAGATCAATGGAAATGAGCTTAATGGTGTTAATTTTTCAACCTTGATTATAGAACTATAGAACTGCTGGGTTTTGTCATGCAGTTATACAAGATTATAGTTTTAAATGAGAATGAGAATGAGAATGAGTTGTAGTTTATATAAGATGCTACGGGAATTAGAGAATGACAAATTCAAGATGAAGAGAAACATTGCCCATCAAGATTATGCTCTATGATTGTTAGAAATGATGTCAGGCAGTATTTTGACATCTCAGTAAAGCAGGTTTATCTTTAACAGTATGAAATGAGGGTGGACATGAGAATCTATTTATAGTAGTTCAAATTCAATTTTCAATTGTATTAATATTTCTCAAACTTCCTTTTTATTTTTGATTATGAGCATAATGACAAATTATATTGTTGTGTCATTGTCGTAGGATTTCTTTTGATTAAAGCTTCTAAAGGATATCTACCACAAGTATGACTGATATGCATATACATTGCAAAAGAAGTGAGTCCTCTGCTTGATCAGTAGCGAGGTCCATGTTGCCATCATTTATTTATAGAAGGCATATACATAACAGTCTCTTCCCATCTTCCCCTTCCGCTTAACTAGAAGAAAAAAAAATTGTCATTGTCATTCTGTATATCCATGGTGGTTTTTCCTTTTCTTTTTTCTAAAAAATAAAAAAGGTTAAGATGTCATTCTCTCCTAATTATCCTGTTCCTTTTGAGTTGCCAAGAAAATAGGGAGTTGTAGCAAGAGTCAGACAGAGCTATTGTTTTCCCTGCATGCATTGCAATAATATATAGAATTGTTAAATTTTGAAGGGAAGAGATTCAAAATAAGCAATAGTTGCCATTTAAGAATTGTTGAAGCAGAATAGATTCAAGAATTGTTGTATAATTTTTTTTTATTAAATATTATTAAAATATATCAAATGTATTTGCATGATATAAAAAAAAATTTGTTAAATATTATTAAAATATATAATATTATATTATTATTTTTATTTTATAATAACTAATCTTATATAAACACACCTAATTAAAAATTGATAATATAATCAAAAATTGAGATTCTATCCAAAGTTTAGACTGACAATAGTTAGGCCGTCAGTAATGCTAGAGGTGTTTTTAGACTTTGAACAGTGACCGGATAGAAGTTTTTTCGAGATTAAAACCGCAGCGGGCAGACAAAAGATGGGGACGCGGGAGGGAAATTAAAAGCTGCAGAGGAGAGGAATTAAAGGACAAAAACTTTCAATGGGGGACCGCTGGTCCCAGTTTTCCACGAAATGTAATTTAAGGACACCAACTAATGAAATGGTGTCGTTTTATGTACGTCTATAACAATGATCCGCTACTTTTTTACGATTATTAGTTAGGAGGGCCCACAATATGAAAGGTGCATGCTTGATTTGACTACCGTACTTTCAAGTGTGTTAGAAACAAAGCAGACATATATAGCCAGCTCTACTTACATATAAGAATCAAATAGGGAATTTCTATTCATCCGTTTAATTTATAAGTACATGACAGTGGATAGATTTGGTCGTCATTGATGAGATGTTTGAATTTGAAGATAATTTAAAGTGAGTTAAAATTAATTATGAATAGTAATGAGATAAATTATAAATAATAATAAAATTTATGAGTTGAAATTGCTAAATAGTAATGAATAATAATGAGATGACTTGAGTTGAACTGTGAATACAAACATCTCCTGAATGTAACAAAGGGAACTAATTAATTGAGATATAAGGTCTCATTCAGTTATACATAGTACATCCAGATAAAAATTAAAAGTTTAATAAAATATTATTTTTTTAATATTATTTTTATTTTAAAATTTTTAAAAATTAAATTATTTATTATATTTTATTTAAAAATTTAATAAAATTAAAATAATAAAATGAAATGGTTTGAATTCATGCGTAACCAAATTAGATCTAAAACACAACAAAAAATGAAAATGAAGAAATTGCAAGCCTTGATCTTACAACATAACTTCAGCATTCTTTTATGATCGGGGCAAGAGTCGAAGATCAAGAATGATAGTATATATGTAGTAACTAAAAATATAAGCATACCACTTTTATAATTAAATATATAGTATATAATCTAATTACATATATCTATACAGTGAATATACTTCATAAGTATATTTTATAGTTTGTATAATAAATAGTTAGGGGTGTAACCGGTCCGGTCCGGTCCGGTTTTGGATAAAATCTAAGATTGAACCGGTATGTACCGGTTTTGTATTTTTCAAAACCGATTACGCACCAGTTACCCTCCTAAACCGGTACTTCCGATTTTACCGGTTTCCGGTCCGGTCCGGTCAGGTTTTTCGGTTTTTTTAAAATGTAAATTTCACAATTTGTCATTAAAAATTTGTTTATATAAAAAAAAAAAATTGATTTAAAAAAAACTGTTTTATACTTTTATTAATATATTAGACTATATAATAGTATTAATATTAGACTATTGGTGTAGTTATAAGTTATATATTAGTATTAGTTATAAACTTTTAGTAATTTAGTATTAACATTTTATGTAATAATTTATAAATTATAATAAGAAATTATTTCATATATGAATATATATGTTATATATAAAATTTCACATAAAAATTTATAATTATACATTATATATAAAACTTATATATATTAATATTTAATATATATATAAAATATTTTGTATAAAACTTATATATAAAAATATTATTTTTTATTTTTTTTAATCAACCGGTCTAGTCCGGTTCGGTCCGGTCCAAAAAATCTCGGAACCGGTACCGGACCGGAACCGGCCGGTTTTTACGTTTTAAAAATCGGTTCCGGACTGGACTGGTTCAAAACCGGTAAAATCGGTCCGGTTCGGTCCGGTCCGGTCCGGTTTTTCGGTTTGAGTTTACACCCCTATAAATAGTAGATAAAATTTAATAATTTTATATACTAGTACGTGAGAACCATATATGAAATAGATATATGCTATCATATTAAGTGTATGTATTAATAATATATGTATACATATAATATATTGTTATTTTGGATAAATATCAACTAGTTAGATATTAATTATTTATAAATTTTTTAAAATCTAATAATTCAATTGAGGTTCTACTTGTTAGTTGTATAAATTTAATATTAGATTTTTATTTATTTATTTATTTAATTATTAAATCTTATTTAAAAAAATACACAGTTCGAACTTAAGCTCAAGCTCGGCTTGACTCGAACTCGTTTGTGAGACGCGCTCGAGCTCGAGTTGAGCGTTTAGCTTATCAAGCCGAGCTCGAACGAAGAATAAAAAAAAAATCTCGAGTTCGAGTATTTTGAGTCGAGCTGAGCTCGGCTGGATTACAACCTTAATTAGAAGGCTCCAAAGGTGGTACCCGAGGACACATCATGAGATGTAGTGCAGATTGCTAAAGCATATATATATATATATATATATATATATATATATATATATATAGGTTGGTTATCTGAGTAAAGTCTTATCCCCTCGAGTGATTACCAACTTTGGTGATCTATCAAAATTAAACAAATTAAGGTTTTATTTGAGGATATGTGATAGTTGGAGGATACAATTTATGATGTTTTTAGTTTTAGATGTAGATATATAGGGAAGCAAGAGGTGATATATTTATATTTGAGCATTGCTACTCATTATTCACACACGTCACACACCACACTTTTTTTTTTTTTTTAATTTTTTAGTTTTATTCTTCTGAAACTTATTGAATTATTCTATTAATTATTCATATACCATACATTTAGTAATAGAAAGAAAAATAAAAAAATAAAAAAAATGTAGTATATAATGTGTGAAATGATAAATATATATTATTTTTCACAATATATTACACAACTATATTTTAAAATAAAATATAATTTAGTAAAATATTTTATAAAAATAACATAACTTTACAAAAATATCTTCACTTTAAAATATATATTATAAAATATATTGCATAGACATCGTTGCTCTATTTATATATGATACCTTGAGGAAAGAATTTTTTGCCCAAGTCGGCCGTACGCCAGTACCATATGTAGGATCCATTATTTTATAAAAGGCATATATGATACTTGTCTATTTGAGGTTTGTATCTAGTATTACTCTTTTACTTGTTAAAAAAGCCGAAATGGGCGGCCACAGAGCAATGCTAAACTCACCCGTCCTAAATCCCCTCGAAATAGAAAGCTTGACGCGTACCATGTTTTATAGGGGTGAGTTTAGCGTCACCTTTGATCAATAGCGTGTTTTGATCAATATGTCGTCTTGTTAATTTAAAAAAATAATATTCACAATGTGAGTATGCAAATGCAACAAAATGTTTTTTTAAAAAAATGTGTATATATAAAATTTACATGAAAAAAATTTAAATTTTAATAGTAATATTACTCTTTTTAAAAATGAGCAAACTTCGAGCAATCTCAAAAGAATAGACAAATATAAAAATAAAGTCTCTTTTAGCTATTACAGATGGAAAGCTAGTTGCAATGGATTAGACAAAGTCACACTTAATGACTTTTAGCTACAATATTTCTAAAAATCAAATCAAATTTGCTTGTAACTGTTCAAAGAGCAAATATTTATTTTATTATTTGTTTGGAACTCTCTCTTCTCTTGATATTTTCTCATGCAACCACTTTCTTTTCCTCGAATTTTTTTTTTCACTTTTCATTTCTTTGCTTCCTTTCGTTGATTCGCCTCGTGAAATTGTAGAAGAACAATTTTTTTAATTTTATACTTTAATTAGAATATGATTACTAATTAATAAATAATAGGTAGAATAGTAATATTTAAAAAAAATTAAAAAAATTAATAATTAAAAAATTAAATATTTTTTTAATTATTAATTACTCATTATTATATAATGATTAAATGGATAATCTAATGTGAAGATTTGATGTAAATAATTAAAGTCAATTTCATCTTATATTATTTTATTGTTATATAATGAAAAAATAGATATTCTAATATAGAAATTTATGTGAATGAAATAGTTAAAAATTAAATTCATCTTATATTCATTAAAATTGTCTTTTAATTTTAATTAATAGATGCTAATATGCACTCCACGAGGACCACGAGTATATCTATCCTTACTCATTAATTATTATATCAGTAAAACGAACATACTCATCTCCAAACATAGATAGCCTCCCTCGGGCTAGATTCCCTTTCGATAAATATATATATATATATATTAGATAGCCTCCCTCGGGCTAGATTCCCTTTCGATAAATATATATATATATATATATATATATATATATATATATTATATTACATATCCTCCTATTTTATTATGAAAAATGCTAATTCTACTTTAAAAAAAAAAAGAAGTACTGATGTGTCAGTGCTTTTTTGGAAGGAATAATTATAATATGAGCAAATTCTGGTTGGAAACATGAAACAGAGAGAACGAAGAACAGATGGAGAACCTGAAATAGAGAGCACCAGAAAGCACCGAAATAGAGAGCACCAAAACAGGAAGCATCAAATAATTACCAAGAACGAGCTGATGGAAGCAGGAGTTAAAATGTCGAAACAGAAGAAAAAAATTTCAGGACGGGTAGAGTACGGTAGGGTTCCGTGTCCAGTTTTATGTTTTTGAAAAAAGATTGACGTGGCTGTGTCCGCACGTAAAGGGCCACCGCATTTTTCACGCATACAGCGCGTTATCATGAAAAATGGAGTATCGTGGATTATGTATACGTGGAAATTCAGCTTATCCAAATGAGAAGGTGAACTTATCTAACTTCAATGAAAAGTGATTTTACTTATTAAGAATTCCATAAATATTAAGAACATTAAATTTTACTTATTAAGAATTCCATAAATATTAAGAATATTAAATATTCATAAATAGCAGTGATATAATTTAAATTAATATATTTTATTAGATTTAAGAAAATAAGAATAAAAAAAGTTAAATTTAAGAATATATGAAAATACTTAAAAACAATTGTATTTCAAACAAATTTAAGTAAGGTTGAGCCACGTAACACGGCCCTCACCACCCCAATCCTGCTTGGCTGGCATGGCTAACCCGCAACATTTGAAGCAACGGAGGCCGTGGATGGCGACGAAGGCCGCCCGGGGCGGGGGAGGGGGAGGTGCCATCGATCATTATATCCCGTCTCAGACCAGCCCAGCTTAATTAATATATATATATATATATATATATATGATTATATATAAACTAATTTAAGTATAAAACGACTTGGTTTTTGGGCAAACCCAAAACAGACCCAAGACATTTTTCCAGTTAATAAACTGCGTTCAAATGTTAAATTGAGTTGAGTTGAATTGAGTTGAGATGATAAAATATTGTTAAAATATTATTTTTTAATATTACTTTTATTTTAAAATTTGAAAAAGTTGAATTGTTTATTATATTTTCTGTTAAAATTTAAAAAAATTGTAATGATAAATTGAGATGAATTGAGATGAGTTTGATAACCAGACGTAAGCTAATTGGATTCGCCATAAACAAAGTAATAATTGAAAGGAATCGGGTTTCTCTACTCTCCTTTCAATCTCTCCTTTCCTCCATTATCTGAACGAACAGACAGCTAGGGCTTAACAATAACGCAATTTTCAAACTTCACGAACTAAATTTCCATATATTTCGCGGCAACCAAACAAAACAGTATCGAGAGAGAGAGAGAGAGAGAGAGAGAGAGAGAGAACTATCGAGTAGATCAGGTTCTCCTGCGCCACATGAGCCTCTTGTAAATTCGATCCTCAACATTCCCACTCAGCTCACCATGCATCTCTCTCTCTTCTTGTTAAGACAAACTCCTCCAGTAGTTGGAGCTATGCGCGGTCGAATAATTGACTGTAGTTCTTGCAAAAAATGGACGTAAGTGATAAATTTCTAAAAGGATATTAATCCCAGATCTCAAGTAGGGAAGAAAAGATAAATATATAAAACTTTATATCTCCGTATGTACCGGAGGTATAGGCGTACAACGAGCGATCATAGAGAATCACACAGATCAGAACATTTAAAAAAACAAAAACGTAAAAGGCTAAAGGAGAGCTCATGCACTGCCTCTCTTAAGCTACAGAACTAAGATACACAACATTCTGGGCTGATGATCAGTCTCCATTTTATCTGCACCATAATAGAAATGGGGGTTCCGTCAAAAAAAAAGAAAGAAATAAACGTAGGTTTTGTTTCGCTTTACTTACTCATCATTGGATCCCTCAATTTCGACCACTTCAATTTCAACCTGAGGGGGTACTCCTGCTTCTAGTTCTTCTTGACGTTGGAACGTGCAACCTATGATAAGGACAGGGATGTATTGGAGAGTGTGATAAAGCCAGCGGAGAAAGCTCTTGAACACGTCCAAAACCATTCCAAACCAACGAGACGTGACGATGAGTATAGGAAAGACGACCCAGAAGAGTGTTGGAGGAAAAATGAGCGAGGCTAACATGGATACAGTCAATGGAAGAGAGAAATCTCCCACCCGCATGCGGATTGGCTCCAGAGTGAGAGTGAAGGGGAGCTTCACAGATATGAAGAGGAAGAGCAACGTGAGAGAGGCATGAAAGATGAGAAAAGGGCCGGGAAGATAGAGGATGCCAAATGTAAAGATGGCATGATCTCTAGGCCAAGGTTTGTCTCGGGACAAGAGGATCATAAGACAGTGGCTTAGGAATGGTGGAACCAGATATCG
This sequence comes from Juglans regia, assembly GCF_001411555.2. Lineage (NCBI taxonomy): Eukaryota > Viridiplantae > Streptophyta > Magnoliopsida > Fagales > Juglandaceae > Juglans > Juglans regia. Next base: position 23,171,615 of record NC_049902.1, on the reverse strand, counting down.
GAAATCCACGATGTGCCTCATTCTTCTATGCAATCAAAGAAAATTTAGGAATATATAATACCAGATACTGCAAGAAAGATGATCAGTTAAATGTTACAAGTCGAAGGGAAAATGATGTCCCTATAAAGGGAAAGAAATGACCGAATGTTTGGAAATTTCCTTGTTCTATACCCGCCGCAATTTCACTATAAGATTTTCCGCAAGCTATTCATGAGCTTGTGTCCGCCAGCCACTAGTTGTCAGTTGATGTTGGAGCAAAGTGTCGTTTTTACTCATCCAACCCTTATGAAACGTGAAAGACCGTTTGCAAACTCGCCGAATTTAATCAACCAGTTTACAATATATTTTTGTTTACGAAATGACATAAAAGACAAAATATAGAAGAAAAATGTAAAAAAATCGTTATCCTGTTTTTTAATGAACTTTTAAACAATTTTTCATGTTTTGCAAAGTTCTTATTATTGTATTTTTTTTATTAAAATAAATTATTTTAACTTTCATGTTATGTAAATAAAAGTGTAAATGAGAGAAATTTAAAAAAAGAAATTAAATAATAACAAATATTTATATTAAATGTAGAGAATCAGTACTTTATAAGCTTGGCAGTTTGTATTTTGCCTTAATTTTAATAATGAAAACTTTATTTTGACATATCGTTAATTATTATAAACACAGAATAGATATGCCATTTGTCGGTATTTGGAAAAGTCACTTATGCACTCGCTTAATTGGTTGAGTTTAGAACCACTTTTTCTTGGGTGAGTTTAGCTTCTTCACCTACCTTGTCCTTATTTTATTCTATTAGTAGTTTGATATCCCTTAATTCTTTTGTAGAACCGTTTAGATTTAGACCTGTCAGATGAAGTGAAATAATTTATAAATAATAATAAAATTTATAAATAATAATAAATTAAGATTAAAACAAATCGTAATTATTTTGCTCAGAATTATTTTATTTGTTTTTTTTTTTTTTATAAGGGATGAATATTCTCCGTGTTTTAAATTTATTATTATGATAAGTATTTATTATTCTTGAAAAATGTAAAAAATATTAAAACTGTAGCTACCTTTTTTTTTAATGAAAAAAGCCTTGCAAAACATCAGAATTGAAAATCAAAATAATTGCAATCTTTTATCAAAACTTACCATGTAATTTATATAATTTTCCAATTTTTTAACCGTGCTTTTAAGAGCACTCTCATTAGAATGGTTAAATTAAAGTACATTTTTGATGAATGTAAGATGAATTTAACTTTTAGCTATTCTATTTTTATAAATCTCCACATTGGAATAGCCATTTTTTTCATTATATGACAATAAAATAATATAAGATGAATTTAATTTTGACTATTCACATCAAATTTTTAAATTGAATTATCCATTTATTCATTATATAGTAATGAGTAATTAATAATTTTGAAAATTTTTTAATTTTTTTAATTATAAATTTATTTTATTTTATCATATTTTATTATTTATAATATTATATATTAATTTGTAATTGTGTTCTAATTATATTTTTTCAATTGTCATTTAAAATAGAGAGATAAATAATTAATATTAAAAGGAGAGAGAAATAAATAATATAAAAAGAATTTGATGAATGAATAGTGTGTTCCAAATTTAAAAATTAGTTTGAATATTACTGTAGCTATATTCTAAATATTTAGAATATAGCTAATTCAATGTGAGCAATTTATTGACCTAATAGTTAAATTCTCATTGGATTTAACTTTTAGCTAATCCAATGAGAATGCTCTAATAGTAGTTGTTAGGCGTATGTTGAAGTTGATGATATGACGGGACAGCTTGCTGCACTAGCATTAGGTGAAAATGCAAAACAAACGTTGGGTTATTCAATTCATTTTGTGAATCATACGGACAATGTAATATAATATTTTTTTAATTCTTTTAATTTAAATAATAGAATTATAAGTCAAAACAAAAATTTTTATAATAAGTTTTTTATATTTTTACATGACCATCTACCATTTTTGGGCATGGCCAAAGAAATCTCATAAAGAAAGCAAACTTAGACCAAATGAACCAACACAACACTACAAAAATTTTAATATTTTATTAATAAAGTCTGCAAAAGAAAAAAAACATGCTGATCATGATTAGATGATAATATGATATCATTTTCTAAACTTCATTTCCTCTTTAAAGGTTAAATCAAATTATATTTTGTAAGCTTATATCAAACTTCTTTAGCATATATATTATTATTGTTGTTGCATATATTTTTTGCTTTCTTTTCTTGGGAATTTACTATTATTTTTTCCTTCACATTTCATTTTTTTCCTAATTAAATTATGGTTTTTTTTTACTATGTGATTTATAAATTTATAAGAAAATATAATCTTACATATAATGCAGATGTGTTAGTTATATAATTTCATTTATATATAGCTCATATATATATATATAATTAACATATATTTTCTTTTCACTGGGCAAATGTCCCTTGGACGTTTCATTACTACTAGTATATAATATATATATATATATATATATATCTTCCTATAACTTAAAAGAGGCTATTGCTATTACTGTTTATTACTGTTCATCAACAGTAATGAACAGTAAAGAGGCTATTTTTTTACATATTTCTATTACTGTTCATAAACAGTAATGATGAACAATAATGAACAGTAAGAGGCTTTTTTTTTTTTTTTTGGCATGCTTGTTTGGTTTTTCTGTTTCTTTTTGGGTTCGTCCGTGTGAATGCCAATGTGCGACGTAATACCACAATCGTGCGTGGAGAATGAGAGAGAGGGAAAAAGGAAAAGTGGAGAAAAATATTAGTTTTTAGGTTTTAAATTCCAACCCTTCATCTTTAATTTAACAGTAGAAGTTTAAATATTGATTTAAACTAAATAAAATAGATAATTAAAATATAAATATTCTATTATATACTTAAAATTAATTTTAATTTATAAAATACTAATTTTTCATCATTAAATAAAAGATAAAGTTTTACTGAACATTTTTAAGAGAATAATACACTAAAAATTAATTGTAATTTATAAAATAATAATTTTTCATCATTAAATAATTGATGAAATTTTATTGTATAATTTTAAGAAAAAAAATATTTAATTAATTTAAATTTTTAATATAATTTAAATTTCATAATAAATAATAAATATAAATAAATAATAATTTTATTCTTATATATTAAACTATTTTAATATTTAAAATTATACTTTATTTGTTTCTTTCAGTTTGGCAGACGTGGTAAACGAGCTAGGATACAATTAAAGGACAAAAACCTTCAATTGGGGCCCGCTTCTCCCAAGTTTTCCACGAAATGTAATTTAAGGACACCAACCAACGAAATGGAGTCGGTTTTAACTTTTATGTACGTGAATAACAATGATCCGCTACTTTCTTACAATTATTAGTCAGGAGGGCCCACAATATGAGAGGTGCATTTACGTCCTCTTAGAGCATTCCCATCCGATTTTCTAAATTTTTTCTTAAATTTTAGCTAAAAGGGACACTCCCTATAATTTTATCCCAAATTTTACTCATTTTTAAAAAACCTTCTACATCTCATTCCCTATTCTTTTTCTATTCTATTAAAATAATATTCTTCTATTATTTCTTTATTACTTTTTTCTCTCACTTCCATTTTCAAACTTCACTACTTAATATTTTTTCTTATGTTTTGAACTATTATTATAGTGAATATTTTAAATAAAAATTTAAATTATTTTTTTAAGGGTTTAATAATATTTTTAAAATTATTATTTTTATATTTTAGTAATTATTTAAATTATTTTTAAAAATATTATTTAAAAGTATAATAAATATGAGTATAAGAGAAAATGTAGTTGATTGAAAAAAGAATTTATTTTATTTATTTGAATAAAATATTAATAAAAAATGATTTAGGGGATGAATATTTAGGAAACCACTATTCATTTCCTAAATCAAAATCCTAAAATAGGGAATGGGATGGGAGGAGGGTTTTTGAGCTTTTCCTTATAATTTTTCCTATAATTTAAAAATAATAGTGTTTTAGACATCTGGGGATGCTCTTATGTATCTTATTACAGTTCGTCTAGGTACAGACGATTTGGTGGATGAATTCGCATACGCAGCTGATATGGCCTGCTGCTGTCAGTACTTTTTATTTCGGAAAAAAAAAAAAACGAGAAGAGATGAAAAGAAGAACTTCCAGGCCCATTTTCTTCTCACCTTCGTCTCTCCTCCCCCAAATCCCATCTTCCTTTTGTTTTCTTTAATTTTTTTTTTCCATTCTCTTTTCATGCTCTTGAATAAAATAGACAACACTCATGATCCACAGTATATATGCATCCTTTTTCGAAATAAAACTCTCCCTCTCTCAGTTCATTGTCCTCAAATTATTCTTGTTTTAAGAAGCAAAATCCTAGAACTAGAAGCAGGAAGCTTAAGTACAAGATTGCAAAAGCAAAGAAATACAACATCATCACAATTTGTTAGAAAAAAAAGTTACTGTTGCTCTAAGATCCAAGAAAAACCAAACAAAAACCCAAAAGAGATCCATGGACTCAATCCCAGAATTAATTGAGAGTTCCAACTCCGACAACACATCAATGATTCTATTACCATCAATAACAGCTTAATTGCCGTAAACTCTTCTTCAACTTCTGCTCCTAACAGTCACTACGAAAACCAGAAGCGCTGGGACTGGAACACCTTCGGCCAATACTTGAAGAACTACTGTCTTCCTCTTTCCCTCCCAAGATGCAGTGGTGCCCATGTTCTTGAATTCCTCTTGTAGAGCATAAATTAATAGTTAGTACTTGTTTTTTCTCAAAATCAACTAGTTTTGGGTTGATTTATGATTCTGTTGAGAATGAAAAAAAAAAATATGAACTCGACTCATCAGGAATGGACTTGAAAATCTTTGGGGCGAAGTCAAGGCTTCAGATGCTGCAAGGAGGAAAGAGGAAATGAGTTTTTACTTTGTGGGTCTCATGCCTGACGGGTGCACAATGGGTGCGCATTGCTTGCGTTTAGAATTATTCATCTTATTATATTAGTGAAAACAATGACATTAAAAATATTATTGAATTTATCATTTTTGCCTCCTTAATTTAAAATAATAATTTACGTTAATTAGCCGGCCCCCTAAGATCATCAGGATCATAAGACAGAGGCTTATATATATGCAAGGGCAACCAAATCTGAGGCCGTGCGCGAGTACTGATCATTCTTCTTATATATACGTTCTCATGATTAAAATAGGAAATTCGGTAATGCTCGTAGACAGGGAATTAAACAGGAAGGTGGGTTCTTTTTTCCTTTCTTTATTCATTTTAAATATTTTTCTCTAACCATTATATATTAAATTTGTAATACTTTTTTAAATCTTTCAATATTTCTCATATATTAATGTGATTACAATATCATTTTGTTGTCAAAATGACCGGCCAATAAAAAAAATTTAAAAAAATGTAAAAAATAATATTTATCCTATGTTTAATTTGTTAACTTTTAATCATTTTAATTTTCATGTTTTGCGAAGTTCTTATTATGAGTATTTTTTATTAAAACAAAGTATTCTAATAATAATATAACTTTTTCAATTATATGTAAATAAAAGTGTAAATGTGAGAAATATAAAAAATAAAATAAAAAATATTTACATAGATGAATAGTGCATATTAAAAGATAGAGAATCACTTTAGATGCAGCTCATATGGTCCTTATCTTATTTTATTTGGTTACTAAAACGGAGTTTGATGTCCCTTGATCTCTCCTCGTTCGACAAAAGCGACACTAAAAAAGTATTTTGTTTTTTTTAGTAATTAATTAACTCATTCTAGTGATACGAAGTTGCTCATCCTTCTTATCCAGAATCCTCAAGTTAAATCCATTTTCCATTGAATATGTCCTCTTATTTTATTCTATTAGCTAGGTAGGTAACCTGATGACGTTAGATCACTTTACGTAAAAGGGTTACGTAAAAGGGTTACGTGAAGATTTATTCATTTTTATATATTAGTCACGTACATAGGTCATCATCGTCAAAGGTCATGAAAGTGGCAGCTCAGAAATTGTGGAAAGTTTGTCAATCAAGAAAGCGACCCCTTTTTCTTCTAAATTTTGACTTTTAAATGATAACTAATTAAGTTTTATGCTTCGTTTGGATCATCAACTTATCTCAATTCCTCTCAATTAATTATTACAATTTTTTCAAATTTTAACACAAAATATAATAAACAATTCAATTTTTTCAAATCTTAAAATAATAATAATATTAAAAAATAATATTTTAATAATATTTTATCATTTTAACTCAACTCAACTCAACTTACTTTAACATCCAAACTCAACCTTAGTCTAAATTATACCTACTCAAAATGAAATGAATAAATATAAATAAAAGTTATTATTAAAAATATTTATTTTGTACACATGATGTGGTATCATCTAGACCATACATCTCTTCAATTGAGTGTTAGAAACAATCAACTAAAAGCAGTCACGCAGTAAATATAAAGTGTGTACTATTATAATAACTTATCTCTAATATTATTCAAAAGAAATTTGGTAATGCTCGTAGATAGAGAAGCAAGATGCCAAGAGGGAGGGATATATAAACTATGTATTAATATATAATATATATAGACGGTGCTCAGGGGAAAGAAATTTAAGCCCTGTAATGAATCAAATTCAACTAACTTGTATTTTGCTTATGTTTAGATATATAGTCCGTAGCTTTCTCATTAATTCGAACGAGAAACGTCGCACTTCATGTATTAATTTGCTTTTGTTATTCGAAGATTGAGAAATAGATCAGAGGTGACACTAAACTCCATTTTTCTAATGTAATAAATTAATAAGATATATATATATATTTACATATGGGACCATTTGAGATGAATAATTCTATTAAACAAACGAATTCTAATTGGGTAAGTGTAGCGCCGTCATCTTTGATCAATATGTCCTCTTATCTTATATATTATTATATCAATAAAAGTTAAAACGAATTTAATGTTCCTCCTCATGATTTATTCGTTTGAATAAAGTCAACTGACATGACAAACGTACAATGATCTCCTAACAAAGTGATAGACAGCTCCTTTTTTGGAGTTAGAATTCCCTTTAGAACCGTCAACTCTTTTCCTTTGAATATGTCCTATATCTTATTTTATTATATTGGGAAAAAAGGTTACGATATGTCCCATTCAAGTAGACATATATCAAATGTCAAAGTCTCTCTCTAACCGTTTTCTCTGAAAACGACTGAGAGGAGTTTGTTAGTCTGCTTTCTGCTTCTGCTGCTGCTCCGAGCTGTTGCAGAAGGAGGCGAGGTTTGTATCTACACGCTATGGCGGGTAGAGGTGAAGGTATGGAAGAAATAACAAGAATCTGGGAATGACTGAAGCTGAGCGAGGAAGAAAATATACCCAGTCCATCATCTTCACCTCCTCAGCTGCACATACACACAATGGTTACTCGTTCACAAACCAACTCCCTTCGACCTTCTACCTTTCATGATGGAACCACCAAATGGCAATTACCCCGTGCCTTCCTCACTGATCTCAGTCCCATCCCTGAAACTCCAGCCACTTACACCATAGCCAAACAGTACCCAGAATGGCAGGACGCCATGGCTAAAGAATTTCATGCCCTCCTTGCCAACCAAACATGGATTCTTGTCCCTGCTTCACAAGCACCAAACACCATCACTTGCAAATGGGTGTTCCGAACCAAGAGACTTGCCGATGGTTCGATTGAACGTCGCAAAGCCCGACTGGTTGCCCGGGGCTTTCTTCAGCAGTCTGGCATTGATTTTGAAGAAACCTTCAGTCCTGTAGTCAAGGCAACCACGGTTAGAACTGTGCTTGCACTTGCCGTATCTCAAAATTGGTCCGTCCATCAGTATGATGTGCATAATGCGTTTCTGCATGGGCCACTTAATGAAACAGTTTTCATGGCTCAGCCACCTGGCTTCTCACATCCTCAATATCCATCATTTGTTTGCAAACTAAATAAAGCCATCTATGGCCTTCGGCAGTCACCTCGTGCTTGGTATGCACGCCTAAGTTCTCGGTTGGTTGATCTTGGTTTTGCCATTTCTACAGCAAATTCTTCTCTTTTTATTCATCACTCTGCAAAAATCACTACTTTTGTTTTAGTCTACGTTGATGACCTGTTGGTTACAGGGAACTCCATGCAATACATATCTGACCTTATTGCAGCTTTACGCCGTGACTTCCCCATCACCGACTTGGGCAAACTGCATTATTTTCTTGGGGTCGAAGCTTCTTATAATTCCAAAGGTCTTCTCCTCACACAACATAAATATATCACTGACCTGTTGCAGCGCACCAACATGCAAAATGCAAAACCAGTAAAGACCCCCATGTCCACTTCAGAGAAGCTCAGTATTTTTTCTGGACAACCCTTTGAAGACCCCACCCTATATCGAAGCACCGTTGGATCCCTGCAGTACCTATCATTTACAAGACCCGATCTTGCCTCATTGGCAAGCCATAAAGCGAATTCTTCGCTACCTCAAGCATATGTCCACTGTTGGCTTGCAACTCTCTCCCTCATCACTTGTTCATCTTACTGCTTGGTCTGATGCTGATTGGGCAGGATGCCCAGACGATCAGTGCTCTACAAACAGCTACTGCATGTTTCTTGGATCTAATCTTATCTCATGGTCATCAAAGAAACAACCAACTGTTGCAAGATCTTCAATTGAGGCCGAATTCAAGGCTGTTGCAAACGCTACAGCTGAAGTCATCTAGCTCCAACATCTCTGTCGTGATCTTGGTGTCCATCTAGAGTGTCCACCTCTGCTGTATTGTGATAACATGGGAGCCATGTACTTATCCTCTAACCCTGTTTTTCACGCACGTACTAAACATGTTGAAATAGACTTTCATTTTGTGCGCAATCGGGTGCAGAACAAATCTCTGCGGGTTGCTTTCATTTCTGGTAAAGACCAGCTCGCAGACGTGTTTACCAAACCTCTATCTTCTTCTCGATTTACATCACTTTGTTCAAGTCTTCATCTACAATCTTTGCCGCTCGACTTGAGGGGGGATGTTAAGGACAAAGATGCCCCTGCACTACCTGTTAGCCAAAATACATCACAGCAGCAGAACCATAGCTCTCCATCGTAACAAACTCTGCAGTGCATGCGTTGGATGTGTACACTTACTGCCATTGTGTAACAAACTTCTTCTACGTTAGAATATTCTGGATTCTTTGTAGTCTAGCTTCTATAAAAGGAAACCCTGTACATTGCTTTTGAATCAATGAAATACAATTATATTTTTCAAAACTTTTAGCAACTGAAAACTAAAAAGTTGCGTCACAGTTTCTTTGACATATAATAAAAGCAAATTATACTTGTTGTGGAGAATAATATAAAAAAGATAATTGATGGAAGGTGAAAGAGGTCGTATCTGCTTTTTTTGGAGATTCTATTGTGAATCGTGGAATTCAATCCCCAAATTTTCGGTATAGAGAATAAGTCAGATTCTATAGATGATGCCAGCTATTAATGCATAAAATCTCCCTCATTGGCTGGAACAGGAGAAAGAGTCATTCCCGACCGAGGTGGTGCAGGTCTCAATGATGTAATTTGAAGCCCACGATAGCAGTTTAGGGTGTTGGTACAGTGCTCGTATGTACATTCATAGCAGTAATAGGAAAAGAATGCATAAAAATATAAATAGAGAATGAGACACACAAATTTACGTGTTTCGATACAAGGTCTATGTCCACAGTTTATTTCGAGGGCAAATCCACTATGATGGGCATATTTTTCAGTCTCTCATGGTCTCTCCTATCTCAGTGTATATTGACGGTTGAAACCCCTTTAGCCAATAGAAGATAAAAATGGCGTCTCTCATCGTGAGGTTGAAGATCTCTGCCTCTTTCGTAGTAGTCACTACAATAGAATGTGTCTTTTATGACAGAGAAAAATGTGACAAAAAAATGGCAAACCGTCACTAAAGATAATTGGTGACGGTTTGAACCACGACCGTCACCTAAAGTGCGTCACAAAAAACATTTGGTGACGGTTTACTGTTTAACCGTCACAAAAAATATTTTTAGTGACGGTTGGAAGTGTTCCGTTCAGTACAACGTTCGAACCTTCCTTTTTTTGTGACGGTTGGGAACTGTCACAGAAAGTCATGTTCGGACGTAAAATTAAACGTTCGGACGTTAACCAGACCGATTGGCATTTGAATGAGAGAATTTGACGTTCGTTAATTATTGTTTAAATGTATCATATTTACGTTTGAATGTTAATGCGTCCGAACGTTAATTACAATAAACGTTCGAATTTTCGTTCGAATGTAAACGTAAATGTTCAAACGTAACGAGTTTAAAGTTTAGATGTTATTTTGAATGTAAATGAAGGAGCGTTCGAATGCAAGTTCTTTATTCGAACGTTAATTGCTTTATCGTTCGAACGGTTTGTTCGTTTTAGTGTGAGGATGTTCGAACGTAGAGTTTTACGTTCGAACGTTACTATCCAATTTATGTATTTATGTTCAAACGTTAGTTCGAATGTGAACCAACGTTCGAACGATTTTAATTTATATTCGAACATACAGATTAGAAATACTAATTTCATAAAATTTAAAAGCATAATACCAATTGTATCATATTATATACCATCAATTAACAAGTAACAATGTCTTATAAAAGCACAAAATTAGATATTAAAACTAGCCACAAATACTGATAAAATTTATTTTTTCTTTTGTCCTCGCCCACCGTGATTCTGTTGGAACGACATAACATGCTCCATTTGCACCATCATCTCCCGTTGCACTTGCTCTTGCACTTCACTGCTTATTCTTTCCTCCTGGTCTCTCTGTTGATCCTGCAAACGCGTCTCTAAATGAGACTGTCATTCTAAGAGAGACTCTAACTCTTGCTGTCTCGACCTCATATACTCATTCTCAAGCCATGCAGCTTCTAAATCTGCCGTAAGATTATTAATTTGTAAAACCGATGAGATTGAGGAGGATGAACATCTATGCTTGGTAGATTGTCCCAAACCTCTTGCCATACTAGACTGCGGCCCGAGCACTTGCGTGAATATGTCTATGTCACTAGGAGAGGATTCCTCAGAAGCCGACTGCATCTCCATCATTTTTCCCTACAATTTAAAAGGTAATGATCGCGTAAATAATTAGTAATGTATTAAAAGAAATAGAAATAAAAAATAAATTATTCAAATGTTATATAGATAATTTATTTAACAAAATTAACACTGCTTACATAATTATCTACATCGACAAGATCCATTCACTCACTATGCTCATTAGTGTGAGCAGCAAGATAGACATGAATGAGAGAAAAGTTTTCAGGATAATCACGTTTCTGACAAAGCGACATTAGCAATTTTAAAAAGATAATGTCAGTACTTAAATAAAAGAATATCAAGAAAATAAATGAATTCTATAATTTTTCAATTACCATTTTTTCAGTAAGATGGTGGAATGACCTTGAACCTGCACGATGGTGGACAGTCAGAGCGGATCTATTCTGTGAATTTGTAGAACTCAAGTGCTACAAAATATATTAAGAATGTTAATTGTAATATGTATACATATAATATACAGAACGAATATGAATGTAAATAATTAAAAGATATAAATGTAAAATACCTGATAATCTGGAGATGCGAAAAGATCACAATACTTTCTCCAATCATCTAAATTCATCTGCTGAAAAGGAGACTGCGCAGCCTCTTCCAACGTCTCAAACTTCTTGAAGTGGTCATGACATCGTCCTTTGTGACGACGGAATAGTGTAGCCATCAAATCATTTACGGTTCTCAAATCCTCGCTACGGCCAAAGTCGAGGTTGAATTCATCCTAACAAGGGAATCAGGTCAAAAATATAATATACTAATCTAGGTGAAAAAAATGTACTGAAAAGTAAACTCACCAACACACGACTTCGAATGTGTTCCTTAATCTCATTCGGAACATCTCGCCATCAGCGCACATAAAATGGAGCATAAGTTTGAACTACTGTGCCAATATAGGAGAAAAGCGCTACTGCACTATCATCCACTCCTCCAGTGTAATTATTAGGAATTGTGATCTTCAGTTTTCCGTGCCTTTTTTTTTTCAAGAGAGATTCCACGTGTATAGCCACGATCGCGACGTGCAGATGTATCAACTATGTGATAATAGATAATATAATTATAATTATATAGTTATTGAGACAAAAATATTAACTATATATATAATTATCAACGACAATATTTCCTTACTGGTAGCTGTCGACTGGCTGTTGTTCTCTTCTGTGTTAGCTTGATCTTCAGGAAAGGATTCCTCGAGTGGGGAGTCCTCAATGGATTCAGGACTTGGACTTGGACTTGGCGGAGGCACATTTCTTCGTTGTCATTTTGGTGGTATTCTTGAAAATAATTAATCATATCAAAGTAAATTAATTAGAAGTAATTATGAAAATTCAAGATATTTTATAGTCACCTATATGAATAAAATATTTAGTACTTTTATTCTTCATCTTCAGATGAATTTTCCATGCTTGTTTCAGAATCTCCATCAGTAACATCTTCATCATCATCATGCACCTCTTCTTCATCGTCCTTATCCACCTCCTGCCCGGATTCTGATTTGTCTTCATCTTCCGACTCTTCTTCTTCTTCTTCCTCCTCACTTACTTGAATTGAATGATCATTTAATACAGACGGGTCGAGATGGACAGGTGGGACATCATCTCTACACAAGGGGAGCAACTTGAGTGCACCGAGGTCAACAAACAAGTTAATACCCTCTTCATCTTCCTGGTATGCCTCTACAATCGGAGTGTCATCTTCATCTCCACTATTCTAGTTATCTGCACTCGTTTCTGCTTTATATATATTTCGAGGAACAAATTTTTATACGACTCACCAAGTTATCTCTCCACTATCTTCATCAGTACTTTTTATTGGATCAATTAAGTAATAGACTTGGGTAGCTTGACAAGCCAATACGAATGGATCATTTTCGTACCATTTAGATGCAGTATTGACACTCGTAAAGTGATTATCCCTATGTATCGAAACTCGACCACCGCCTAGATCCCACCAATCACATTTAAAGACCTATGTTACAAACCCACCCAGATATTTCAATTCGATAATATCACGTATGACACCATAATAGTCAATATCATCTGTTTCATGACTCCCCTCGACCAACACACCATAGTTTTGAGTCTTTCTATTATGTTCACGGTCCAAAATATAGAATCTATAACCTTGAACCGTGCATGCAGTGTGTCGAAGTGCTCTATTTGAGGAACCACGGGCCAATGCATACAATTCAGAAGAAATTGATCCGGGATCACGAGCACGTTGGTCCAAAATCTAACAATTGAAATAGTACATATTTATTATTTCATTATCTAGAGTTAAAAATTTCAAAATATAACATATATATAATTTTAGTTCATACACGTTCTTCAAACCATCCGAGAAATTCTTTCTCGTGTCTTGCTTCTATATTTTCTACGCCTTCCGTCCGAAGTTTGTCCATGTGCTCACTGTTATAATATGTTGCAAAAGATGTATATTTTGAGCACAACAATTATAGTTAATTTTAAGAAAACTATAATTATTCAAAGCATGAAACGACATACCTGAGATAATCATCAATCTCCCGGAAATTATTTAGCACATACCACTGAATTTTACCCAACTCTTTATCAATTAAATCGTAACCTGTTTGTGCACCCAAGGGTCGTACATTCTGGAAAAACACTGATAGCTCACGAGGAGGTGAAGCAGCAAGATCAGCATTTCGCTCTTGACGATTAAATCGTATCTCAACACCACGAAGATATAAAGAGCAAAATGTTAACCATTCATCGTGTATATAGGCCTCTGCTATTGAACTCTCAGCTTTGGCTTTATTCTCAATAGTGCGTTTCAGTTGACCCAAATATCTTTCAACTAGATACATCCAACGGAACTGCACCGGTCCACCCAAAAGTACCTCTCGCGGTAAATGTATTGCTAAATGGACAATGACATCAAAAAATGATGGTGGAAAGATCTGCTCGAATTTACATAGTATAGTAGCAATGTCTTCTTCTAATTTTGACAACACATCTCGATTTTCTACCCAAGCGCACAAATCATTGAAAAACATACAGAGTTCAGATATGGCGACACGTACATTAGATGTCAGCTTCCCACGAATTCCCACAGGTAATAACTTGTGCAAAAATACGTGATAGTCATAACTTTTCAATCCATTGATTTTCCAGTCATCAGAACTCTCGCATCTACCAAAATTTGAAGCATAACCATCTGGCAACTTCACACCTTGCAACCATTTGCAGAAATCCATATATTCGAATATTCGAACGTTAACTTGAAACGTTCGAACGTACCATTCCTAATATACTATATTATAGTATAGTATATATACTACATTTTATATATCTATATATATACTACATTGTATAGTATGATAGCATAATACTTTAGATGAGAACATAATAATATAGTACATAAACTATACCATATATTTAAATCAATAATATATAATTCTTTGTTACTTATTAAATTTTGCATTATATATTATATTATAATATAGTATATATACTACATTTTATATATCTATATATATACTACATTATATATATACAGACAATAAGTATATATTTTGGACACCTATCTTGATGTCTGAAGATACGTACGGCCCACCTCATAGCCACAAACGCAACAAATGAAGGTACGCAACTACAACGTGATCACCAAGCTAGCTAACTAGTCGATCCTCTATTTTTTATTTTTTTTAAGACATATTTTATATTATACTTATAATTTGAATAATAATCATATTCTAACTAAATTAGTATGAATATATTATATATACTTACTCCATGTTATATATTAAACTTTATATTATCTGTATATTAAATGTTTTTAATCTTTACTTAAAATTAAGATCATAAACTTATAATTTTCTTGTTAAACATAATCAATAAAAATTCAAAAACAATAATCACAATATTTTAAATCCATATCATAACATATTTACAATATTCTCGCAATAATATTTATACACATATTAATTCATCAATGAACACCATAAACTCACAAACTATTCACAAAATTCACAAACAATAATCACAATTATTTCAAGAGTAAGCATAAAATCATAACAACATGTATAAATATATTGCTAAACTTTAGAAATATAACTAGCACTCACAAATTCAAAAAAACCAATTAATATAATTGTCAATAATATAGGAAGAATAATTTGATTCCAATCAATCTATTTAGGAATTTGTACACTAGAGTTTTTGGTACTAGATTGTAATAATAAAGTATATTGTTTTGGACTAATAATAAGAACATGTGGTTCTAATGTTGATTTCATTAGTTTATAATAGATCATATAATATATAATATATTATATAATATTAGATATAAACTGTACTATATATATAATACAATATATATAATATATTATATAATACATTATATATATAATACACAATATATATATATACTATAATATACTATATATAATATAATATTATATATAGTATGCTATATATTACATTATAATATATAACATAAGCATTTATAATATAATATATTATAGTTAATATTTTGGAAAGTAAATTGACAAATGTTCATAATAATTACGTTCGAACGTTTTGTATATATAAGGCCAAAACCGAACGTTGAAATGATATTTCCAACAGCTTCATCATCATTCTGTTGCATGCTGCCACTCCTCCGTCAAACTCCGCCACAACCGTCACTAAAAGGTAGGCATTCATCTTTTATTCAAATAACATGTATTTTATTTGATATTTGGATTGAGTTTTGTTTAAAACGGGATAAGTGGTGGCCGGATTTTCAACTCCATTTTCCGGCCACCACGGCTTGCCATTGGCTAAATAGTCACCGTAGAAATGTTTCTTGAAGTGTATACTTCATTTCTATGGTGACATTTCGGCATTTAAATCTTGTAGAGTAATTTTTGAGATTTCAATAATGTCTAAGTCGACTCAGCCTGTGTCGTAACGTTCGAACGTTTCACCAAGACGTTCGAACGTACAACGTTTCAATTAAATAGCCGTTATGGCTTCTACGTTTGAACGTTCATTGTCTTACATTCGTACGTCATTTTCATAAATTTTACTTCCAAACATTTAATGTATACGTCCGGACATACTACTTTTTAAATATTATTAAACGACATATGTTCGAATGTGAATATTTTACTTTCACACGCAAATCACATACAGTCGTACGTTTAATTATAACGTCCGAACGTATTAATTTTCTACTTTATTCATGCTTCGATGTTCGGACGTTCATATTTATGTTCGCATGTAAAACAAATACATTCGAACGTGTAACATAAATGTTCGAACGTACGTCAGTTAATATTTATTTACTGCTTATGTTCGAACGTCTATGTTTTACGTTCGAACGTAGATGTTTTACTTGCGAACGTAAATGATACACGTTCGAATGTAAATTTATTTGTATTATTTTACGTGCGAACTTATGAAATAAACGTCCGAACGTTTTATCTTGACGTTCGAACGTTTATTTTGCTATGTTTGAACGTTAATGCAGAGCAGCTTAAAATTAACACAAAAAAATGCATTAATGTAAATAATTTTTTTTCCTTTTCTATTTTCAGGATATGGCTCAACCACTGCATACTAGGAAACGAGGGAGGGAAGGAGCCACTCAGGACATTGCTCGTATCGGGGCTTATACTGTTATGGTAGAGTAAGAGGTCCTGATTAATGAGTTCGACGAACTCAAATGGCAACAGACGACCTTGAGATATGTTTTCCTCAATAGAGGTTGGGGAAATATCTGCAAATTGAGAGGGAAGGTATACCCCTCAATGGTTCAGGAGTTCTATATGGGGATGTGTGACATGCCTTAGGACGCATCCTCTAACACCGTGGCTGTACGTGGTGTTTCCATTGAGGTATCACCAGATGTCACTGGCTAGCACCTCGGGATTCGTCGAGGAGTTGAAACATTTGCACACGTTACACCCCGTGAGGATGTAGGCACTTCTACATCATCTACTGGCCGCCCATTTGAGCCAGCATCAGCCAAAGATGCAGACCAGTCAGAGGCCGAGGATACTGGCGTCGAGGCTCGGGATGATGACCGAGACGATGATTTCTACATCCTCACCGAGAGGGACTACATGCAGATCGAGCGGAAGAACGCCTTCAACCAGAACCATCTGCTACATTTCTTTCACATGTTGCACCTTATTGTTGCAACAAATGTGGATCCTGTGGCACATAAAACCACATTTAGTCGGCTTCAGGCACAGTTTTTGATACAAGTGGCATGTGGAGATCCTATAGATTTGCCACTGCACATCTTTGAGAGGATCCGTTACGAGGCGAGCATCGTCTCCACGGATAATCTCGTATACGGTGTCCTAATTAGCCGACTATTACTTGCACGGAGAGCGCCAACCCAGCCTGAGGAGCGGGTCAAAGATCAGATGAGCCCCCTCGACATGACCACGTATCAACGTAGCATTGGATAGGCGAGGGGACGTCAGCCACCCCCTGTAGAGGATTTAGTTCCTCTGACGCAACCTAAGCCAGGTCATGTGGGGAGTAATAGTCAGCATACGCCAAATACATCTGCAGGAGATGCGCGGCCTGCTTGGGTTGATGCGGTCATCTCACAGCTGACTACGCATATCGATCATAAGATTGATCGATCGATTGAGGCTATATCAGCGTCTGTTGCCGAGCTCACCCATCGTGTAACTATCCTCAACGACAAGGTTGATACCTTGATTGAGGAGGTACGGAGTTCAACTTTAACGGACAACGTTATCATCTGACTGTTGTTTACTACATTCTATCAAATTTTGTATTTTATTTTTAATATTTGTAAAGAAAAATATTATTGAATATTTCTATCGTTTTTTAATTTCAATTCTTAATCTTCTTTAATGTTATATTTTTCAACTTTAATACTAAATCACTGCATTTCAAATATATATAAACATAAACGTATATTTATATATTACAAATTGTGTATATATAAATATATACAAGTCAATTTTTTAGACTTGTTCACAAATTATGCACAATAAAAATCACATAATTTTTAAATTAGAGTCATATTAAATTTAAATTTACAATGAACGTTCGAACGTTCGAACATTGGGGCAAACATTTCACGTTCGAACGTTAATTAATAACGTTCGAACAGTTGCGCCAAAACATTTCATCACATTCGCACATAAACAGCCACAACGTTCGAACGTATATGTGACGTTTGAACGTAAATTTCTCATATATTGGAACGTAAAAAAAATCTCATATGTCTTTAGTGACAGTTTCTAGAAACTATCACAGAAAATGCCTTTTAGTGATGATTTAGCGACTGTCACAATTTTCCAACCGTCATTAAAAAGCAATTGTGTTATAATGAGTCTCCCAGTTGTCTAACTCTCCCATTTCATCTTATCAAATCCCTTCTATTATGACCCTATTAGTAGTAGATGGGAAAATCAATTTTATGTCAATTCCTCCCGTTGCGTTTCTTACATGCTTTCCTTTTCTCCCTCTTTCTTCCTTTAGTTTCCCGATTGGCACATTTATCATGTATTGAGCTTGGTGTGTCTTGGGTTGGGCTGTGTTTACCCCCAACGGGCTGTGTTTTATAGACTAGCTAGGATTACTGTACATATAGTTACAGGAGATGAAAAGTCATGCCATGGCCAATTGTATTTGCTATATATGCGGAAAAAACTTTAATATGATACGTTGATCATACTATATATTATTAATAAAAATTTAATTACTAAAAATATTATCTGCATTAAACAACAGACTAGTGACACGCTGTCAGCTAAACACCGTAAAATATTTATATTCTTCTAGTACGAATTACTGAAAAGATATTCCATAAATATTTGGCTTGACAACCAAAAAAATGGAGCCTTGATATCAGTCGTGTTGATGTCATGCATTCATGCGACGCAAAAATGTCGCATCAGCCACTTTATCAAAAAAATATAAAAGTAATTCTGGTTAAAAGGGCAAAATCAATCCCTGAATTTTACGTGTTAGCGAATGGCATTACGGGCTTTTATTTCTACAATTTTAATCCTTAGATTTGGAATTTTTTGCCATTAACTCTATCCAATGCTCGTTAGATCCACTAAAGGCACTGTTGCAACTAACATTAAACAAGAACAATTAACATAAATTTAATGTGTCACAAAGAAAATGCTACATCAATCATGCTATTCTAAAAATAATAAAATATAAAATTTAGAATCCTTAAAAACTTTAAACAAAAATTAAAAAATAAAATAAAATATTTAATAATAACTAGAGAAAAATATAGAACAAAAAGTATTACTAAGAAAATTATTAGCTAATACTACAAAGGCACCTTAGTGGTGGCTCGTCACCTGCAATTAGTTAATTTTTTATTATTAATGTTTAATTATATTTTTATGAGATTCTTGCTTACTTCAAAAATATTTTTTCCTTTTTTAATTATTATTATTTTTTATTTTTTATGTGATTTATACGTTTTCAATATTTTGTATTACGGTAAAATTACTGTTCAGATAACTGTGGTTTCGCCATTTTACAGATTGCTACCCGTGGTGTAAATAGTTTGAATAAGTCCTTTTGGTATTCTGATGTTTAAATATTTGGTCCCTATGTCAGGATTTTTTTTTTTTTTAGAAACAAAGTAGTTTTATTGGAATCTCCATTAGAGGAGGAAAACAACACAAGAAGGACAGGAGTCCACATTTCAGTGGGATCATCCGAGAATTGAAAAGTATTTGTTCCTAACATATGAGCTACAGCATTTGCTTCCCTTTTTAACATGTTGGGCTGACCATCTATAAAAAAATACTAGAGATTGCTTAATGTCTGATATGATCAAATCCGGTGCTGTTCTAAGAAGATTCAGCCTGAGTTATGCAATTAACAACTTTAGCAGCATCACCTTCTAGGATGATGTTCTTAAGACCCATTTCAATCCCAAAGAGTGTAGCTTGCAAGGCACCAAAGGACTCGGCCAACAGAGGGTCAGGAAACATTCCCCTGCATTCTCTTTGTATCCAAAATCCTTCTCATGCATTTCATCTCTAGCAATAATATCAATCCCAATTTTGCAAATAGTCTTGTTAACAGCTGCATCCCAATTGATCTTAGAAAAATCTGTAGGGAGGTTCCCAATCCTATTTGTAGATAGAGCTGCCCAAACCTGGGTGGGTGAAGTTGCCTTTAAAAACATGTTCATTTTTCCTTTGCCAAAACCTCTTAGCAATTATTGCAACTTCCTCTTGCTGCTCTTTCTTAAAATTGACAGACATGTCTCGATCAAAGATTCCGTCAAGAAAATTGTTTGTAGAAAAATTGCTCTTTTGAATGTGCTTTAATCAAAGACCCCATACATCCTTTGCTGCAATACATTCTCAGAGAGATGTGCACCCTATGTCAAGATTAGTTAGTTTTTTTTTTTTTTTGAAAGGAAACGGATTTCATTAAAACAAAGCTTATAACATCTTTAAGTTTACAATTGATTGAATGCATGCATTCTTCAATATCATATAAATCCTCAGAGAAATTAAGGACAGTAGGGTGTTTGAGATTTTACCATGCGGTACCTCATTTCTCCTGGCCCAGATCCCCTTCAAGGTTACTGCCACTTCCTCAATCTCACTATGGTCAAGTTGTGCACTAGAGTAGAGCACGCATTAAAGAACATATCATTGTGGCATGACATCTTCTAAACCTTAATACAACCTTGACTCCACACGTCCCTAGCTGCTGCACATCCCCAAAGAGCATGGCCTGAGGTCTTAGGTTCAATCCTGCATATTGGACACAGACAATCTTGCACAACCCTCCTTCTCTTCAAGTTTGCAAATGTGTGAAGGGTTTCACTACATGCTCTCCAAATGAATAGTTTAACAACAGAAGCCACTCTCATCTTCCATAAGACCTTCCACACAACTTTGTCCCTAGGTCTACTTGAAGTTTCTCCCTCCATTTTAGACTCCAATTTCCTTTGAAAGTGGTAGCCACTCTTAACTGTGTACTGGCCATTGGTAGAGAACTGCCACACTAGTTTGTCTTCCCTTCCTCCAAGGCTGATAGGGATGGATTTAATGGCCTCAATCTCCTGAGCTGAGAAGATTTCTTGCATGAGATCCTCTTTCCACTGTTTCATCCTAGGATCAATTATATCACTCACTGTTTCACACCAATAGTCAGTATCTCTAGAGGAAGAAATCTGATAAGCTGGGAGGGTTGGGATCCACCTATCAAACCAAATATTGATACTATGCCCATTCCCCACCCTCCACATTAAGCTTGTTTTAAGAAGGGACAGATCTGCATGAATGCTTTTCCATGCGTATGATGGCCCAGATCCTAGCTTGGCCTCTTACAGACTCACTTGAGAGAAGTATTTCAAAAGTCCTAGGTACTTTTCAAAAGTCCCAGTAGATTTAATCCCAGCTAGCTGTAAGATCTGTCTTTGCACTCCCTATTGGGTATTCTTGCTGAAAAACACTGATGACTTGTCCTTATTAAGAACCTGTCATGAGGCTTGTTCATATAAGTCCAACATCATATGTAGCTTGACAGAAAATGAGGCTATCATTTGCAAAAAATAGACGATTCAAACTAGTGGGTCCTTTCCCAATAGGAGCACTGGTTATGTCACCATTTTCCTCAGCTTTGTTCAGTAGTGCTGATAAGGCTTCAGCACACAGTATAAATATGTAAGGGGAGAGGAGATCACCCTGTCAAATGCCCCTAGAGGGGAAGAATTTTTGTTGAGGCTCACCATTGACTAGGATTGATTAGGACACTGAGTTTAGACAATTCTGGACCAGGGTTACTCAATGTTGAGGGAATCTCATTCTCTTCATCACAGCCTCCTCAAATTGCCATTCAACTCTATCGTAGGCCTTGCTCATGTCTAATTTAAGTGCCATGAAGCCTTTTCTCCCCCTCATCCTTGAAGTCATAAGAGTATAGGACCTCATAAGCTACTATGGTATTATCTAATATAAGTCTCCCGGGTACAAAGGCACTTTGGTTCACAGAAATGAGTTTAGGAGGACACTTTTTAGTCTATTAGCCAAGGTTTTGGACACTATCTTGTACAGGACATTGCACAGGCTTATGAGCCTAAACTTAGCCACCTTTTTGGGATTATTAACCTTGGGGATGAGTGAAATGAATGTATCATTAACCTATTTGAGAGAACCACCACCCACCACCTACCAATGCTTCTGATAAAACTGAGCAGGGAAACCATTAGGGCCAGGTGAACCCAAGGGATTCATCTGAAAACAGCTACTTTTACCTCCTCATTAGTGAACTGCTTCATAAGGCTTGTGGACAACTCAATAGTTAGTTTTGGACATAAAGCATTTAAACAAACCTTAATATTAATGGGCAATGAAGTAGTGAAAATTGAAGAAAAGGAACCCGTGAACACAACTCCAATATCACCCTGCTCATAAGCCACTCTCCCATCCATGTTTGCAATGTACTTGATAGAATTTGCTTTCCTCCTTTGGCTTGCCTGCATATGGAAATTCTGATACCCCATATGATATGGATAAGGGTAGGTGGTGTATGGAATCCCACATTGCTTGAAAAAGAGAAGTTATTGCTCTTTATAAAGTTTCAATGGGGCTCCAATTGTATCATTGACTAGTTCTTTTGAAGTATAGGCCATGTTGTTTGGGCCTTCCATTGGGCCGTTACAAAATGGTATCAGAGCCTATCCCAACCAGAAATGTGGGACTTGAGTAACGCCCTACCCCGAGTGTCCGGAGAGTTAACTCATATAACCTGATAATCAACTCTAACAATACTA
The DNA here is from genome assembly GCF_001411555.2 of Juglans regia. Lineage (NCBI taxonomy): Eukaryota > Viridiplantae > Streptophyta > Magnoliopsida > Fagales > Juglandaceae > Juglans > Juglans regia. The sequence continues at coordinate 23,148,721 of NC_049902.1, read as the reverse complement.
ATGTATTTCCAAATCCAAGAATATATACTTCTAAAACCTCAAATCAAACGTACATACTTCAAATTAATAAACCATAGATACTCACATATCAAATCCTCAATCGAACAACCCAAATAAAATATCAATTATTCTCCATGTCTCAAATAACAAACCAGAATAAAATAAAATTGACATAAGTCTCTATAAACCGTCTAAATCCATTGAAATCAACTTAATAAATAAATAACATCCAACATCAGCACTAATACCGCGAGATACCCAATAACTATTCACAGCTAATATTGTCCACAAACTCTAATACTGATCCTCAGCTGAACCATCAATATCATCTAAAAATATTATGAAGATTAAGGGGTGAGTTATTAACAACTCAGCAAGCAGAGAGCATATATTAGCATGTAAACATGAGCATTTATAACGTTCGGTATGCAAACAAAATATTTACTTTTAGAATGCAGAAACAATATATTTACTTTCGAAATGTATAAAAAAAACTTGGTACAAAAACATTAGAGCGAAATTACCAGAAAGACAAACTTATTCCCAAAAAGAAAATCCATTTGCATATCCAAACTGAAACATTATATTCATATAATCTCATAGCATCACATCGGGACAAATACCATGTTTCACTCCGTGGTAGGGTTATAAACCACCATTATACCCGTGGTTGGGCCTTAACAGAAACATAACGGAACATCATCAGAAACATATCACATTCAGATACAGAATCATAACTTCATACGAAGGTTTTCAGATGACACATTGTATCAAAACAAAATACTGAATAGCTTCAGATAATTTCACATGTTTGAAGTAAACGGAATCAAAACATCTTCATTTATTCATAGCAAAAACTTTTAGATTTTCATATTCGCTCTTTTTGCATAGTTTAGAAACAGAATGCACAAAATTAGCTCTTGTCTACACCAGTCATGACAGAAAATACTTTCTCTTATATCGAATTTATGCATATGCAGAATAAACATCTGAGGTCATTTTCAGATTTCTTTTAAAAAACATACATACTTATTTTCAAAGTCAACCTCATTTCATTTCATTTATGTAAATCTAGTATATGAACCCCGCTTACCTGACTTCCGTGTATTAAATATGCCTTGGATCTATCCTCTAACAGTATCACAATCTAAAACAATAAACGTATACCACATAATTAATAATCCAAATAGGTATACCCCAAAGCTCAATTAATAAAAACTTAAACCAACCCATTTTTAATCTAAAGTTCTCCATAAGGTAAATCTAGACAGCCCATTTCAAACCGTCAATATTTTCACTTTAGCACCACCAAGTAATTTCCACCCAACTGCCACTTAACCCAACCCAAACAGCCTAAAAATAACCCAAAAATTAACACTAAATAGTCCCAATTACTAGCCCAAAATAGTCTCACAAAACCATCCAAATAATCATACTCCTCATCTAGACTTCCAACATAAGCAATCACAATCCAACAGATAAAATACCAACACACCATAAATTTACATAGGTAATAAATTGTAACAAGCTTACTGCAGTAGTGCAATTCTGACCAACGCTACAATCATATCAACAACACTTTACCATATTTCACAATTCAACCATATAATATCCAAATACTACCAAAAGCTTCGGAAGAGACTTACCTAAAAGAGTCACAAAAGTTTCAAACCACCCCGAATCAAAGCAACCCACTGAAGTCTACACCCAAAAAATTTTCATAGAATTCTCTAGTGAAAAAGATAGTGGTCTATGCAAAGAAGGATTAAGGGTCCGAGTGTGTGCACGGCAAGCCAAGACAAAGTGGGTTTGTGAGAAAAACAAACCGAAGAAAAATAAAGTAAAAGAGGGTCTGTGTGTGTAAAAGCAGGGGATAGAAATAAAAATTAAGAGTGATATCAGTGAGTGGGAGGAATAGTTACTAACAAAAGCACTCCAAAGAGAGGACTCGACGATGGCACTAAGATTTTGAGACCCACGAAGAAGTTGAACAATGCCAAAACCCAAAGAAAAATCACGAAAACGTCTGTGAGGCAAAGGGGAAGTAGAGAACAAGAGAGAGAACGATGGCTCACCATCGAGGAACCCAGCCAACAGCGACGAGTCTCCAAGGACACATGAAAGGCAGAGGAATTCGCAGTGCTCACAAGGATGAACTGGGATTTGTGTAAGAGGAAAGAAAATAGAAATCTGACTAGCTCGAAGATATGGTGAGGGAAAAACTTCATGTGTGGAACCGAAACAAAACCGTGGAGACGTGGGGAGCAGGTGCACGAGATGGAGGGATTTGCAAAACTGCAGTGCGAGGGGAAAAAAAACCGTGGAGAAGAAAAATAGTGCAGGCAGAAAAAGACCTTACCAAGTGACACCATTTCAAGCTTCCTTCAAGTGTTCACTTGTCGTGGGCCGGGCTTCATAAAGTCTGGGCTAGGCTTTGGCCCAGACGTTACAGAAATATTGGGTGTTTTTATCTCCATTCCTAAGCCAATGCTATTTTGCATGCTGTCTCCATTTCATATCAATTTCTGCTAGTGGCACTTCCACTTTTCTTTGCAGTTTCTGCATATGGGCCATGTGGGATCCATCACCAGTGTCTTGCAGGTGGCTAATACTAGCCAAAGCTCAAGAGGTGTCCCTTTGTTCTTATTGTGTAGTCTTCTATTTCCATGTTATCAGACCCCTTTGACAGTGTTCAAGCTTGGATCTCAAAATTGCTGCCCTTGTGTCTCCCCCTATCACCTTACTCCATGCCTCGTTCACAATATCACCAGATTCCTCCTTAGAAGCTGTGTACCTGAAAACTCTATTTCTCCTTCCTCTCCCATACTCAAGGTGTTGCATGCTAACAAGAAGGGGGAGTAGTTAGATTTAACTGCTGCTATGGCATTGCAGTAGGCAGAGTTAAACAAATCATTCCACTTTTTGTTAGCCATTGCTCTATCAATTTTCTCCGTAGTGAATTCCCTACCACTTATGTTATCTGACCAAGTGAATTTCTACCCTTGGGAGTGAATGTCACAGAGGCCACAATATTCAAGAGCCTGCCTAAAGTTCTCAATCTGCTTGTAGGGTCTATTGGCACCCCCCATCTTTTCTTTCTGATGTAGTATTTCATTAATGTCACCTGTACACAACCAAGATATTGGAGATGAGGGTTTGAGTATCTTGAGAAGCTACCAACTGCTGTTTCTTTTCACTGTATCTAGGTGGGCATAGAACCCAGTGAATTGCCAAGTAGGTCTGTCTCCTCCTTCTTGGATTAGAGCAGTAATGTGCCATCAAGAATAGCTGGTAACTTTGACCTGCCAGCCTTCTTTCCAAAGCAGTGCAATACCACCACTTAATCCTACACCATCCACAGCAAAACAACTATCAAACTTCAAGGACCTTCTCACCTCATCCATTCGGGTATTGTTGCACTTAGTTTCCACAAGGAAAACTAAATGGGGACACTTCTCCTTAGCCAATCTCCTAAGGATTCGAATTGTCAAAGGGTTCCCAAGCCCTTGACAATTCCATATTAGGAGACTCATTAATGTTGGCAGTGCTGGAAACCAGCCACTGCCATAGGTTTTTGGCTCTCAACCCCTCATTCACAACTTTTATTCTTCTTGGGGTTAAGAGCACCCCTGTCATTTCTCAAGCCTCCACTTTTGCTTCCCACTCTTTGCTAAGAGTTTGTGATATCAGCAAGACTCCCACTCGAAGTTGCCCTACCTCTAGCCTTCCTCTTCCATTTACCAGTCTTAATACCCCCATCATTCATATCAGTGTTATTACTAAGGTCTCTGACAGGAGAACAGAACAAAGGAGGCACCATATTGGACTCACTCCCTTTAATAATGTCTGACCTACCTTCACAATGAGACACCTCAACATTTTCACTATTTGCTCAAGTCCCACTAGGTAATGAAGTTAATGCTTGGTGTGAAGACCTTTCCAATTTAGACAAGATTGGATCTGAGTCCATCTGGTAGTTAGGCTCTTTAATTTCATTCATAACAGACTCATAAAAAAGATGATTTACCTCATTAATGTTCACCCCCTCTCTATCCCTGAATGTTGACTCACCAAGTTTTCATTATGGGATAAAATTGGATTGGAGGGGCCCTGCATAGTTGGAATCCCACTGCATGAGTTGTCAGTCTTTGATAGTAATCCTACAGTTCTTTTAGTATCTGTACTTAACTCCTCCCTCGAAGTCACCTCCTCCATTTCAGTTGTGACTTCCTCCTTCACCACCTTCTTACCAATAGCAACCCCACCCCTACTACCCCTTTTCCCTCATATTGTTGTCCCCTTGGGTTGTTGTGTCCTATGAAGCCGCCATACTTTCGACTATCGAAAAGGTTAGTGTTCATTGGTTGTGCTCGTAGTCAGGGTCCATACCGCAGGGATTGTTGTTCATCATTTTACTGGTCAAACCTTGGCCTCGAGCAGGTCCTCCCTTAATGGAATAAGACTCCAAAGTGGAAGCAAAAGTTTTGGAGGCGCTCATACTTAAAGGAGATCTAGTACTTCTGCTCCTCAAACTCCAACCACTTCACCCTCAAAAGAGGTTTATGGAGATCTACTACGACCTTAATACGAAGGCACCTCCCCCACGCAGAGCCATCAGACTCTATGTCCACTCTTATGACATGCCCAAGTGAGGATCCAAACTGCTCCCTTATCTATTCAGTCATTGCTGCCAGAGGGAGATTGTGGCATTGAACCTAGAAAGGTTCATAAGGAAACTATAGTGGATTAACGGTGACAGTCTCATCAACCTCTTGTAAGGTTAGTAGGTTCCTGTGAAAAAACCATGGCCTACCACTTAGCACTTCCTCTTTATCTTGTACTTGCGGGAACTCTATCAAGAAACATTGGTCATTTAGGTCCTTGAAACGCACCCATCCCTATAGCCTCCAAACTTGAGACATAGTCACCCTAAAAGCTTCATTATTGACTCCTTTATCAGATAGAACTTTGCTAATAATACAAAGATTCCCCTGCATACTTCCCTCCTTAACCCCATCAAATTTTATTTGGACTATATAGTTTTCTTCCTTTGACAAATGGAGTCACTCCCATCGCTTTGTTAGATCTTCCTCCTCCATTCTCATAGAAATTGTAACATCTCATATTTTAGTGTATCTTTTTAATTGAATGATTATTTGTTATTAATTTAAAAATTGATTCTCTTGTTTTAAATTTTTAGATTTTAGTGGGTTTATTTTTATGATTTTTATTAATTTGTGAAAATTAAATTTGACATGTTTCCTTAATATTAATAATTGTTATGCATTTAAATTTCTCTTAATTTAAATTAGTTTGTGGGTTTTAAAATTATTGTATTGTTGGATTTAATTATTTTATTTTACTTAGTCACTGTGTTTAAATTTATTTTATTTAAAACTGTTGTGTTGAAATAATTTTCGTTGAAATTTTGTGACCCAAGTTGTGAGATTTAGACCTCATTTATTTCCCTTCATTTTTCTTTTTCCACTTTCTTTTTCTCTTTTCTCTTTTTTTTTTTCTTTTTTTTTCCTTTTCCGGAACTGCTCCCTCCCGCGTGCGACGCCCTCTCCCCGTGCGTTTTCCTTCCTCTCCCAGCCGCCGCCATGCGCCTCCGTCCGGCGACACCGCCCAGCCCACGGCCTTCCCCACCCTCTGGCGACCACCTCCCTCCAATCTCATCCCCTCTAGCGTCGCCGTTTGCCCCCATGCGCAACCCTATGTCACGGCATTCCTCCTGCTCGCGCGCCGCCGTCGTGCCACCACTGGCCACCATTTCTTCACCACTTCATCCTCGACCTCCTAGCAATCTAATGCACCAATTCTTGGCTCCAATCTGTCACCGGTTAAGCCCATCTATCTCTATCTCCGATTTGAGCATTTTTGGCCTTAAACCGCCGCCCACGCCGCCACCCACGGCCAACCACCACCACCACTAGCTTCACTGTCATCCCTAAGCCCTACCATAGCAATCTCGGGTCTTGGTTTGTCACCATTCAAAAGTGGATTTTTGAGACCCACGACCACAGTGCATTTGGCACTGTTTTGTTGCTACGTTGCCGCTTCTAGAACCTCTGTGATCTTTCAAAAATTATATTATAGCATTGTAAGTATTTTCTCAAAGAACTTTTGAGATTTAAATGTAGTTTCGCATTAACTCATATTTACTGTGAATTGGTTGGTTGTGTCGGACTAAGTTCGAGGAGTAAGGGCGTCGGTTGGATTGGATGATGGAGTTGTTGGTGTGATTGGTTTATGCTATGAGATTTGTTGGCTGTTTCGAGTTTAAATGTTGATGTTTTGTGTTTGACGTGGATTATGGTGGATATTGGTGATTTTAGAAAGTGATGATATATTTTGGGATTATGAACGTTTTAAGTTTTGAGGAATTAAAATAGGTTATTTAAGAAGCTTAGGCTTAAATATCGAAATCCGTGATTGATTGAAAACTTACGAAAATTGTGTGATTATTTTTATAGGTGACGATTTATAGTCGACTCGACATATTTGAGGAAAATTCTGAAAAGCTAAGTTGCCCAGGTAAGCGTGGTTCATATACTAGTTTTGCATAAAAGAAATAAAATGAGGTTAATTTTGAAAATAAACATGTTTGTTTTTTAAAAGAAATTATCTGAAAACAACCTCAGATATTTATTCTGCATATGCATAAATTCAATATAAGAGAAAGTGTTTTTCTGTCATGACTGGTGTAGACATGAGCTAGTTTTGTGTATTTTGTCTCTGAACTATGCAAAAGAGCGAATATGAAAATCTAAAAGTTTTGTTATGAACAAATGAAAATATTTTCATTCTGTTTATCTCGAATATGTGAAGTGATCTAAAACTATTAAGTATTTTGTTTTGATATGATGTGTCATCTGAAAACCTTGGCATGAAGTTCTGATTCTGTATATGATGGTGATCGGATTCCGATGATATCTGTTCTGTTTTCTGTTAAGGCCCATGCACGGGTATAATGGTGGTTTATAACCCTACCATGGGGGTGAAATATGGTATACAGCTCAGACACGGGTATAATGGTGGTTTATAACCCTACCACTGGGGCGAAACATGGTATACGGCCCAGTCAGGGGTATAATGGTAGTTTATAACCCTACCACGGGGGTGAAACATGGAATATGGCCCAGCCACGGGTATAATGGTGGTTTATAACCCTACCACGGGGGTTAAACATGGTATTTGTCCCGATGTGATGCCAAGAGATGATATGATTATAATGTTTCAGTTTGGAAATGCCATTGGATTTTCTTTCTGGGAACAAGTTTGTTTTTCTGAAAATTTCGCTCCGATGTTTTGTAACAAGTTTTGTTTATGCATTCTGAAAGAAAATTTGTTGTTTCTGCATTCTAAAAGTAAATGTCTTGTTCTGCATACCGAACTTTATAAATGCTCATGTTTACATGCTAGTATATGCTTTCTGCTTATTGAGTTGTTGATAACTCACCCCCTTATCTCTACAATATTTTTCAGATATTATGTTGGTTCAGCTGAGGATCAAGATTATGAGGCATTGGGTGAGATGATTTAAGTGTAGTGGTTCAAGCATAGGAAGTTTTTTATGAGTATTGTCGAATTTTATTAAGAAATTTTATTGTGTTGTGATGACTGAGCATTTTGGAAAATTGGTTATATTGAGGAAATTAGATTGAATTAAATTTTCTAAATGATATTGAAAATTTGGAGTCTATTTTTATATTGTTGGAAGGTGAGTTTAAGTGCTAGGAAATAACTCTCTGACCCGTGCGGGACCGGGGCGTTACAGAAACACCTGCTCCCACGCAACTAGTGAGACTTAAGTCTGTGTCGAAAAATAGAGGCACTAAACCTTATTCTATCTTGGAAGAGAAGAGAGAGACTCTAATTCTCTTCAGCTAGGGTTGTTTGGTTCACACTAGAGTCGTCAATTATAATAATTCCTAGGATTAGTTAGTTAACTGACAACAAAAATCGACGTAGCACCTAATTGCCATTTCATAACTAATCATAAGTAGACACTTGGCCGTATTTAACTGAGGGGTCTTAAAAGAAAATTTGATCATCCAAGCTCTCATTATTGTCTATTTAGAGCTCATAGTGTGCAAATAAAAAATGAGAAGATTAGAAGTAAAAGGGAAAGAAATGAAAGGGAGAGAGATTGAAGACAAAAATGGTGTAGCAGGCAAATTTTGAATTCCATTTAAGTGACTATTTTAGTTGAAGTACTGGAATGAAATATTTCAGTATCAGTCTATTTCAATTTACCATTTGGGGATAGTAGTTATATAATAAACTATATATATATATATAACTATATTACAAAATTACATCAATATAAATCTTTAAAACATACATATTTGAAAAACTCAATAATAGGTCTGTTCAACCAGGCCGGATTTTAACCTGGTCTAGTCTGGAACGCAAATAACTGAGTTTCGGTTGTGGGTTCCAGCCCGGGTTGTATCTGGCCTAGAAACTGCATTACCCAACCTGGTACCCAGTTTTTATATAATTCCTTTTCAAGACCTAGTTATCCCCACCCCCGCGCGTCAAAGGAAGACATCTCTCTCTTTAGCGAATTCTCAATGGATTGAGTAAAATCCATCTATATGTAAAATCTAAAGAATTTTGCTCAAAATGCACCTCCAAAGGATCCTTATTTCTTTCTACTTTCTAGTTTGCTATAGTGTTACCGCTGCATATAGCAAGTACTATTCACAAATGTAAACATTTTTAAATTGATTTCTCTCTCTTTATGTACTCTTTTGTATGTTTCACCCTATTTAACAAATTAAGCCCCTCTGGGTTTCGCGCCCCTCTATGTTTTGTGATTATCGATGTGAAGCTGGGTGGGGTTGGCAGAACAATTATCCAAGCCGTAATTTAATAAAAATGGATGGAATATAGAAGTTAAGTAACACATAAGATTGACTAACGCATTCAATAAAGTGAAATTTATTCGAGTTAAATAACACATCCAGAATATATTTTGAAAATATTCTTATAATATAATCTCTTCTTATTTTTTTAATGATGAATTTTAATTTTGGTTTAGTTTATAAATATGGATTAATCAGTAAGGCATATTATAAGACATTGTATATGGTGAGGTATTGCAAATTTCAAAAGCTATGAAAATATCGTTAGTAGTTAGAGAAAATATTTGAAATGAATAAAAAATATTAAAAACATAATATTTAAATCATATAAAGAAAAAATAAATAAACTAATGTATGGTATATTGTAAAAGTCAGCATATTAACTAGAAAAATTGAGTTTTAATGATGTATTTTAAAGGATAGATGCTTCTTTCTATCTCATCATCTCCTTTTCTATGGAATGCAAGAGCCTTTGCACCATCTCTCTCTCTCGCCAAAACCCCAACCATCGCTGCCAGTGCTATCAAAGGCCATCGTCGCTGCTGTTATGGTGGCTGATAAATGTGAAGTGAATTTTGTAAGCTCGTCGAGGGGCTTGGTCCTCCAAATTGTAATACTTAAGATTGTAGGAACTGATTACTTCATTATGATAACTGCAAAAGTATTTATGTAAATTACAGATAGACTTGATCAAACAATGACCCACAAACTTAACAAAATAACTACCCACAATGTAAATAACTAACTCATAATGGAAATGACCACCCCATAAAACAAATAACTACCCATTAATAGACCCATTAGGCCAACGTGGCCCACTACTTCCTAAGGACTTGACGAAACAATGAATAAGTAACATAAAGACAACTGCATGGGCTGACCCAGCTGATTTCCTTTAGACAGCCCTCTAAAGACTAGGGTTTTGTCCACGCCCATAGCACATCTTCCCCTTGCAGAAGACCTTGCCCCCAAGGTCAAGGAAGCGTCACTTGAGCTCCTCACATTCCTCCCATGTTGCATCTTCACCTACCATTCCCTTCCACTTAACCAACATTTCAACTCCAGCCCTTTGTCCCTTTCTGATCAACCACTTGTTTAATATTCTTTCAGGTTTTGATTTGAGGGTTCCCTCCATTGTTACCTTCGGCAGCTTAGTAAGTGGCTTTATGTGCTCTCCCACTGTCTTTTTCAAGTAAGAAACAAGAAAGGTAGGATAGATCTGAGATTCTGGAGGTAGATCTAGTTTGTACGCGACTTTTTTTATTTGTTGTACCATTGTGTATGACCCATTACACCTTGGCGACAGCTTACGGTTTCTTCTCACCGCAATGGACATCTGAAGGTAAGATTGAAGCCATAGGTAAACTTTGTCTCAACTTGGAACTCCCTGTCAGTCCGCTTACAATCCGCATATATCTTCATTTTTTGCTTGTGTGTCCTTCAGATTTTCTTGAACTAACTTGTGAATAAGTTCTCTGTTTTTGAGTTCGTCGTCCACTGCTTGAACTTTTGTGGATCCTGGTTGATATACCACCTCATATGGTGAAACCCTAGTTTAGGTATGCTCCGATGTATTATAAGCATACTCAGCTAGAGATAACCTCCGTTCCCAGTCAAGTGGTCTGTCTTCCAAGAAGCATCGCAAGTAACTTTCTACCCCTTTGTTCATCGCCTTTGTTTGGCCGTCAGTCTGTGGGTGGTATGTTGAGCTAAGTAGTAGCTCTGTGCCACTGATTCTAAACACTTCTTTCTAGAATTGGCTTGTGAACACTAGATTCCTGTCACTGACAATGGTTAGTGGAAAACCATTTAATTTGAATACATTGTCAAGAAAGATACGTGCTACTGTCACTGTTGTGTTTGAGTGAGAGAGAGACATGAAATGAGCATATTTGCTCAATCTATCACTCATCACCATGATCACTGTACTCCGTCCTGAAGGTGGCAGCCCTTCAATGAAATCCATGCTAATATATTCCTAGTTTCGTGTAGGAATTGGTAAAGGCTGGAGCAGGCCTGTGGGTTGAATTGTTTCCACCTTATCTCCAACATCCCTCCTCAAACATGGCCAGTATAATT